>NW_019417102.1:233525-358250 GCF_000390285.2 Anoplophora glabripennis
CAAATAAGATCCACTTCTTATTTGTGGAAGGGCGAAATGGGCTGTGACTATTAGACGCCTTCATTATAGCCATCTTTCTCTATCGCACGGATTTCTATGACTTACTTTATCGCTCTCACGTAACGGCCGATGAACCATGGGGACTTTCCGACCCTGTATGAACTTCCACATAGCCATTGATAATTATCATACCAAGAATATTGAAATTTTCGTGAACTTTCCCGACCTCTTCCTTTGTTCGTTAAAATTGCCGTTATTTTTGGCGTTGACCGACTATTCAAAATTTGTTTCAAGTAGAGACAAAACAATATCGTGAGCAGGATTCATTATTATCTATGTATATCGATAATATAGTATCTATTAATTGTCTTAAATTTAGTCTTACCTCGTTTTGTTGTAAGGAATTTGATTTTTATTTATTTTAAATTAATACCTGCCTTGTCCTTAAAGTTTTTGTACTATGATCACTCACACCTACACGTTACACGCGAAACTGACACTGTAACCACAGACAATATAGCTTATCGCCTAGCTATTTTGTCTGTGCTGTAACAGTAAGCTTGAGAGAGAGAGAAACTAGAGGCATGAGAAAGTGGGCCCCAACTTCCCTGCGTAAACACGCTATTTTAACCGCCTCGCGTGGAGGGGGAACTGTAGTATATTGTAGGCAAGTGTGACGCGTCTACAAGCAAAGAAATTCTGGCCTTACTGTGATGGGGACTAGCGGAGAGTAACAGTACCTATCCAATGCCCGCTGTTGGAAACGGTGAGCAGCGAGATATTCAGTATTCAAACAATTATTATTTTAAACTGTTACTTTGATTTTTGATAAATGTAATAGGTAATTGGAAATTAGTTTACCTAACTGTTTATTAAGGTTAATAGAATAATAGTAGGTATTAAAATATACGGTGTGAGAGCCCAATTTTACAGTGAGGCCTGGCCTCAGTTGCTTCATAAGACGAGCCGCCACTGCCATATCCTGATTAACACAAATTACAATTCAGCGTCTAATTTTATCATATTGAATGGTACTCGTACAAATGCTTATAATAAATTTATTACACTCGAAAGGAAAGCAGTATTAAACGGATGGCCCCGCCGTTCCTTCTCTAGTGGTAATGACCATCTAAGAATATATACGTCCTTTTAATGAGTCAATTGAATCGGGCACTTAAATTACATGGGCTAATGGTCGCAATTGGACTGGGCGGGCGTGCGGCCATCAATATTGTCCATAATGGGGTACCGGGGTATGTGCTGCCAACGCGAATGGACGTGGATTACGCCCGACACATTAGTGTTATGTTATTTATGCAAACAACCCTCGAGTAGCCTTCCTGCTGGCATAACATTATTCCGTTGTATAAACACACACAGGCCAAATTGTCCATGATGTGTTTATGTTTATCGACGTAATGATTCTGATAATTGCAGGGAATTTGATACAAAAGTGACACAGGATCTGAAATCATTGATAATGAATATATTATTGGATCCGGTTTATACAATCAAATTGATATACAGGGTGTAACTTTAAGTGGAGGTCAGTTTTCTAGGGGTAACAGTGGGTGTTTTCTTTTCATCAAATAAATAGTCGCGATATAATTAACTTTTCAAAATGCATTATAATTCTCATTTACGCCACCACCGGGCCACCGGAATTAGTGGTAAATTATATCAGTACACTACAGTTGTTACCTTATTAATACAACTGGAAAATGATTTTGTAAAACAGATTTCTTTTGGATAGCTTAGGACGTGTCATTTTAATGTAATAATATTTTTTTGATATCAATGTGTACGACTCGCCAAACATTAAAAACACAGTTTAAATTTAAGCAGAATCCGATCCTGCTCCGAACGCTTACGAAGTGCACCGCAGGTTCGCCTCCGCTGCTTTGATAAAATACCATACAGTTGCTTCTATACAGGGTGTCCTTGAAAGCACTGATCATACAACAACCACAAATTTCTTAGTAAAAAACTTCAATTGAAAATTACAAGGTGTTGGAATTTTATTTCCGAAATTGTTTTTTTTTATTATATTTGAAAGCCGATATAAGCTATCCGAAACAAATTTGGTACACGTTATAAGGTCACAGGCGGCAATAAAAATAAAATTCTTTGAGTAACCAAAACTGTTTGCAACTATATTTATAAGAACTTGTTTTCTTTTATTAACGTGTACCAAATTTAATTCGGATACCTTATGTTAGTTTTGAAACATTAATGGAGAACTATTTTAAAAGTACGACTTTAACACTTTATAACTTTCAAATAAATCATTTTCGGGTTGATTTTGTCGTAAGTTGACTTAAATCGAATTGTTTTTATCTGAGAAATCCGTGGTTGCTTTGTGATCCCTGTTTTTGGGTCACCATGTGTAATAATACCTACATATATTAATTTATATATTATCAAACATAGTGGCTGAAACTCGTTGTAGGTATCCTAGCTTTTAACAAAAGTAGTTTTTTTAAATTTTTCAGTATTTTCCTATGTTTTCAGAAACTTTGGACCCCTGATCTGAATTCAGTAATTTTTGTCTTTAATAAAATGATTAATTCTCAAATTTAATTAATAGAAAGTATTATAGAAAATATTTTACCTATATGAACAATAAACTATTATTTTGACGTTTATAGTGTATTTTCTGAAATATTTGCTAACTTTATAAATATATTAAAAACAAAGACAATCTTCTAACCCCAATTGCCTGCAATGTTTGTTCTTATAAATTGTTTGCAATAATAAAATGAAAATATATTCGACTCTATTCTTTATCATTCAAATGTTTTAAAGCTTTTTAAGTCACATGCGATCATGTTTAAAAGACCGTCATTCACCACTCTTCTCAACCTCTAAGGGAAGAGTGGTGAACGACTTGTTCCAAATTCTGTCAGACACTGGTACCTCACATATTATTAGATACATTCTATATTTTATTCGAAGAATAAGCTGTTTTAGAACCGATTTTTTTAGAAGAATTGTTAACATTTTTAAAATTATGTTTTCATAAACTGTCCCTGTAGAACGAATCATTTTAGAGATACTTTGGTTTCCAGAAGCATCTTAATAAAATTTCCAATGCTTCAAGAAGACCTAAATAAACCAGTTTTAATTGTTTTTTAGATAAGTTATATGCGTCCTTTGTTAGGCTACAAAGTTGAAATATTTTATATCATACCCTTTTTCAAAATTAGCATTTTGGTTTCTGAAGCTGATTTTCTTATGTACATTTTAATTCTGCATAAAAATGTGCTCTTGCCCGTACTTATTATTCGCCTAAGTTTTGCTTTTTATTTAGGTAGATATTAAAATTGTTACAAAAACTGTAATTGATATAAAACAGAAAAAAAATAATTACGTTTTTTTTCAAATATGTTATGAATTTTCTTCCAAAATTACATAAGAAATGTTCTTTATTTAAAATTTATTCAATGCTAACAATAATAATAGGCAATCGATATCTCGATAATTATATCCTATGCAGTATTCATATAATAAGTATTTAAAATACTTTATTATAGAGACCGACCGATTAATCGGCTTCGGCATCGGCTTCGGCCACATTCGGCCTTTAGTTAAACCTTCGGCTAAGAATCGGCTTCGGCCAAAATTAAGCCGAACTTTTCGCCGAAGCCGAAGGTACCGTTCGGGACGCCGCTGGACTTAACAAATCTAATAAAATTAGGGTTACATTAGCCCCTTAACACTACAAATAACACTGCCAAATTACAACAAAATTGGGTAGAGGATGTTTACGAAATAGCATTTTTGTAACACCCTGTATCTTGAAAACGAAGCATCTGCGGACCAATGTTTATATGAACTTTTTGTATTAAAATCACTAAAATAATCGTCTGTTGAATTTATTGTACATCCTTAATTAACACCCTTTTTTGACATACTTTTAAGTTATCTTAACATATTTTTGTTATTAATTAATTTTCAAGTTAATAAAAATATCTTCGGCTACGGCATCGGCTTCGGCTTCGGCCAAAAAAATCACAATCGGTCGGTCTCTACTAGTAAGACGCAACAGTTCAAAAATATTAAAAATTGTTTTTACTTCTACTATAATTCAATGATGTTAATTTTTTAACGTAACGTTATTTTTTCAGGTTTATGTGTAATAATACTATTTCTTGAAAGAAGGATAATATTATATAGGCAAAGAAGTATATCTTAAATATACTTTATAATTCTGAACTAAGTAAAATATCATCACACATAAAATTTTTCTTGATGGAAGAGATTTTACTTGATCCAAAATTTATAGGACATTTTATACGCCTGTAATACTATAATATCAGAATATTTGAAAAGATGAATTAGCTGTAGACTAATTCAACAGAACTGATACTCCTACATTTTTCTGAGAATTAGCATAACGTGCGGCGAAAGCCAGGCAGTTGCAACCGGTGTGAGGTGGCGTTACGACCCCCTGATTAGAGCCACGGATGTATCGCGAGCTCCTGAAGGGGGCCGCGCGTGCACAAGGGCCCCGTCATTTGCATCCCCGGAGGTAATCGGCTTCGACCCAATTACCAAGGCCCTGGAGCTGCTGGCAACAGCTTCTCGAGTGGTTGCAAGCAATGTACTGTCACTCGACTAGGGGCCAGTAGAGGCAAGACCAATTTAATTTAAGCAAGCTCAACTGACAATATCTAATTTATTGAAAATAAAGTATAAATGCATATAACTATTATTGTAAGGTCAACTTTTCGTTCGCTCCGTTTTATTCAAAGTTTTAAAATTTTTTCAACAAAATAAAATATAATAGTGAAATTATATAGGTATATATGAAAAATTTTTTAAATATATAATGATTTTATATAAATCATAAATAATAATGTACCTAAATTAAAATCAAATGGAACATATAAAAACTAACATAGGGAAGATTATTAAAAGTTCTGTAAAATTTATCATTGCCTGCAGATTTAAATGACACTTCTTTTTCATCTTTTGCGTCTTCTTCTTCGTTGTTTTTTCAAATCGCAATCCTGGTATATAATTTCGCAATTTGCTCTTCCTAGTCCTAGAATTGACGCTTTCAAAGTATCAAGCATTGATGTAGCAGGTGTCACATTTTTAACCAACCTTCCTGCTAACCAACTCATACCCAAGCTGAAATAAACATTACTTAAAAAATAATACTTGATAGTCTATATGAATTTACCTCCACATCGGAATAATAATTTTATCCTTTCCTTCCAAATTTCTAGAATATCTGTTATTTTCGCACAAGCTCCTTCGTAGACAAACGCCCTTATCGTTATTTGCAACTAATGCTGCTTCAATAGACGTAAGTATCCTTCTGGCCAATTCGTTTAATGCTTGATTATTAGGATTTGTTATCGTGGGAATATCTCTCCTCAATCTGAATTTGAAGGTATCTCTGCCTGATCCAGTTCCGGTACCAGCATAACCCCCAGTGCCGGTACCAGTCCCGCCGCCTCCAGTGCCAGTGCTACCATCACCTGTAGTTCCATCTCCAGTGCCAGTTCCTGTACCTGAAGAAGCACTACCTGTAGTATCTCCTGTTCCATCTCCAGTATTTGTGTCCCCTGAGCTAGTGTTTCCACCTCCTGTGCCTCCACCTCCTCCCATGTCTGCATCCCCGTCTCCTGTGTCAACATTTCCACCTCCTCCCGTGTCTGCATCCCCGCCTCCTGTGCTAGTATTTCCACCTCCAGTACCGCCACCTCCTCCGTCTATATCCCCTCCTCCTGTACCTGTGCCTGTATTCTCTCCTCCAGTGCTGTCTGCATTCCCACCGTCTGTCCCTGTGTCACCGCCTCCCATGCTCGTTGACCCCCCACCAGTAGCAGTCATTCCTCCCCCTGCACCTGTGTCTTCACCTCCCATACTTGTGGAAGTGGCACCCCCACCAGTACCTCCATCCCCGGTGGATGTCATGCTACCACCACCACCACCACCACCACCGTTACCTGTACCTGTTGCTGTTGCGGTTGGACTCATGCTCATTGGCATTATCATGCTAGCAGCTGTAGTCGTGGTACTATGAGTCTGTAAAATAGAAGGTATAAAGTACGTTGCAACAAATTTGAGAACCCATTTCACTCGTCAAAATTATAATAAAGAAAATTGGAATATTTTCCAAAATAGATTTCTAAGTCAACTACAATCTTGAATCAATTATTACTCAAGAACAATTATCAGAACATTCGCAGTTTTATTCGTGAAAGGATACATTCTCAAAAACAGCTGGAGACAAACGTTTTGTGACAAATGGTATCGAAATCTACAAACAAAAATTCTCTTCAGATAATTTTTTTAAATCTTCTGGAACGTTTCCTAATTCTGGCGTCATAATTATTGATGTACTATTACTACAAAATAGTCTTTTAAACAAAAGAAAAATTGTTAATTTTATTTTTATTGCTTAACAGGTGGCCACGATTACAGGGCAAATAATTACATTAAAAAAGTAGTTCGTACCTTTCATTTGGCAAAAATAGTGAAAAATCGGCGAATATCACGTTAGTGAAGACACAGCTAATAGACTTCAGAGTCGAATTCAGCATAAGAATCACACTTGATCAAGGTCATAAAAAATTTTTCGAATTTTTTTGAGCTAACTAACGTGATTTTTTGCGATTTGTCGCTATTTTTAGTGATTTTTCGATATTGTTTTGAGGTTTTCGCAAAATCTGAGAAAGATGTAGCTTAAAAGACATCAGATTTAGATTCAGCACATCAAAATACATAAGAAACCCACTTGATGAATTTCAGAACAATTTTTGTGTGCTCACTAACGTAATTTTCGTCGATTTTTCAATATTTTTATGCAATTACTCGGGGTAATTGAGCTAAACGGACTTCAGATTTGCATTCAGCACCCCAAAATACATAAATACAAATCAAAATAGGTATAAAAAGAAGTTATACATGATGATCATTAAAATAATGAGACATACATCAAGAATAGCTTCCTCGAGGGAAAATAAATCGATTTCGATCAAGTTATATCTTGGTACAATTACCTTCCTTAGGAAGTTATAGGAGTTCAAAAAAATATATTACTGTATTGTTTTTTTATTATTTTTCATATATTAATTATTATCTAATTAAGCTTCACTTTTTTGCTAAATTTGCACCTAAATTATAGATACTTTACTATTTAAATCAATTTCGCACCTATCAAAAATAAATCTTAGGGAGATGTGAATTTAACATTGCTGTACTACATTCTTTCTTTTCCATTTTTACTTGAAATGGAATTCCAAAGAATATACCGTCGTATTCGATATTAGAAAAGAAACTGCCATACTATTTACTGCGAATATCTGCCAACATCGACGTAGATAATAGCCAAAACGAACATATCATCAATAATATCATATGGAAATGCAAAATTAAAAAGAAAACGCAATGCAGCGTATGAAGGCTGTTTTCAGAATAACATCAACAAAGTTAATTCAAAGTACATTAGAAAAGATAAACTAATATATACTAGAGATCGCCGAAAAAGACAGCGCTGATCTAACGCCCAACTGCTAGCACGCTTCCTACAGCTGAAATATTACATTTCAACCTTTCGAATAAACTACAATCCCAGAGAAAAAAAAATTATTCGGAGACGATGTCAAAAGTGTTTGGAATGAAATGACGACTGTACAGAAAAATGACCATTTACCTTGGTATTTGTAAATACTAACAGCCGGATTCATAAAAGGGGCGTAAGGCGTTAGTCGGACTAAGGAGTTTTGCGCCCTTGTAAACGTATTCACAAAAAATGCGCTTCCCTTGCGCTTTTTACTTGCGCTAATAGTTACGTCAAAATTTAGACCTTCTACATGACATGCATACAAATCGTGCAACTTAAGGTGTAGTTTATTAAGTTCATTGCATTTTATTGTTTTAATTGCAATATATTATTATAAGTATTTCCAGTGCTTCATAATAGTTTAACCACAAGACAATAGACGTGGCATTATAATTAATAGTTGCGCCTTCTTCGCGCACTTTTTGTGAATGGGACTACGCTTTTTATTTAAATTCGCGCAACACGGGCGCAAAATTTTTGCGCAACTTCCGCTAGTCAGACTAACGTTACGCCTCGTTGATGAATCTGTGTAACACCTTTTCTATTTTCTCATTTGTTCATGTAAAACTGTCTGTTACTTTTGAAATGCACCTCGTATATATGATGAGTACGTGACTTGTCCTGTCTTTACGAATTTTTACTGCGATTAAAATAGATTGTCATTCCAATTTATGAGTCAAAGAAAATAGATATGACTTATTGTGTACGAAGGACTATCGTAATGAGACTTCAATGTGAGTAATATTATAATTGGAACTGAAAATAAAAACCGAACAGTGTCGTATCACAAATTCACATTCAATATTACCGGTCTCTTTTGGTATGGATAATATGTTAAGAATTCATATTATTTCAAAAATACAGACTTTTGTAATTGAATTGTTTCTGCCTTCATAAACAATAACATAAGTACAGTTATTTATTTTAATGGATTTCACAATATTTTCTAAACGTGATTATGATTTATAAAAATTAAAATCATCAAAGTTAATATCATCAAAATACACTATAGTCCTAAATTTTCCAATGAACTTACCGCTGCAGATATGCACATGATAACATGAACGATGAACAGTCCGAATGACAGAAACGCCAGTGCAGTGAGGGCTATGTCGAATAGATCCGATAAGTCGTGATCCTTTCCCCCATAGCTGGCCTCCTGTTGTCCGTGATATTTGGGTGGGTTGCTATGATAAATAGTCTCTATCACAGCATGTCCTCCGCTGTAGCCCGAATGCCCTAAAAATTACTTTATTTAAGATTATTAAGACAATCTGAACTGTCAAATTAAATTATTATTATTAAATACAAATTAAAAGACAAGACATAATATTCAGAAAATTGGTTCATTAACCATCAAATTAACTTTAATAATACACGTGCAATAGTTGCTTAGTAGTAGGTAGTTTATATTAAATACGCTTAGATGTAAGAAATCCCCAATATCAATAATCACCACCGACACTACTGTCGTGATGTGAATAATCTCCATCTCCATATCCACCATCATGGGAATATCCTCCTCCTCCACCTGCACTGTGGTGGTACCCTGAGTCACCACCATGACTTCCAGAAACTCCATTATAATGATAACCAGATGTACTTCCCCCATGGTATCCGGAACCTCCACCATGATGATAGTCTGAGCCTCCACCATTGTTATGGTATACAGCGTTAGGATATGATCCACCTCCTAAAGTAAGAGAGTTAAAAAAAAACTTAGACTATTTCAGAAAAATGTCCATGCATATGTAATAATTTACTGTTAATTAATTTTTCTTTATCGGGCAGAAGTTGTGACAGAGATCGAAATTATGACTTATATATTTTCATTTTCTCCTAACTCGTGAAAAAAAAAGTGTTACTTTGCATGTGTGCCAGTAAATCGTTGAAATAATAGGAAAGGAAAACAGATCCCATTACTATGATATTTACCTCCAGCATAGTACATCCCCAAACCCGTGTGTCCTCTGTGTTTGACAGGAGATTGTCCTTCGTGAGGTTGAGGATACACGTATCCTGTGACATGACCATTATATTCTTCATCAAAATCCTCACCTTCTTTATCTTCGTCTTCGATAATCTCGGCATCTATTCTGTTTTGCGCCTGATCATAATGCCTGTATATGTCTTCCAAGGTTGCGCTTCTTTAAAATAAATTCAAACAGTTTTTTTACATTTAAAGGGCTTAATAATTACACAACCACACAAAAAAAAATCCTAAATTTTGTCTAAATATATCATTTTCGTAATATTTTGAGGCGCTGAAGACGATGCCATCGGTAAAATTTACTCATGACCTCAATATTTCCCAGAAAATCCACTATTTAGGTGATTACTTATTATGAACTTATTCAAATATAGATCAAAACTGATTTTTTTCTAAATTTTGTCCAAATATATAATTTTCGAAGTATTTTGAGGCGCTGAATACGATACCATTGGAGAAATTTACCTTTGACCTCGATATTTCTCAGTAAATTGAAAATTAGTGCTTCTTTACATTAAAGAAAATTAAAAAAGTAATTACTAAAAACTTCATAAGAACGATACTTACNTAGCTGTGTATACCAAATTTCATTCATTTATCACAACGCGATTGAGAGATATTGCAAAAAAATGATTTCCATTCCTCCCTCTTCAATGGGTCCCTGTGCCCTTAGGAAGCATTTCCGGACCCATGTTCATATGAACTTTTTTTACTTAGTTTTGATCATAGAATCGGCCTGTTCAGGGTTGACAGCTAATTATGAGATACCCTGTATGTTAGTATAATAGATATTTCGAAAATGATTGTGCATGATTTTTATTACAACTACATTAAAAACAAATTTAATGATAAAGCAAAATTATTGGAGACCGATACTGATTCTTTAGTATATATCATTTTTCTTTGTTAGCAACAGATATGAACATATTAAAGACGATAATAAATTGCTAGTTATTACTTTTCTAATATTCATGAATGTAAAAAAAACACAAATTTTCTGAGAAATATCTATGTCAGAGTTAAATTTTACTAATAGCATTGTGTTTAGCACCTCAAAATACTACGAAAATATTTGGACAAAATTTAGAAGAAAATCAATTTTGACTAGTATTTGAACGGTTTCACAAAAATTTCACTTTTCTCTGAAATTCATCGACAAGTCATGAATTTTGACTACAGAATCGTGTTCAACGCATCGAATTTCCTTGCAAATGATATGTATTATGTTCGTCTCTTGGGTTTACACTTTTTTTGTTGTGGCTGTGCTATTGTACCAAAAATATCAACCAATAAAATACGAGTAACATAGTTAATATTATGATATCACTGCACCTGCTATTATTCAATACCATTTCGTTGAGAATGAATGAGAATAACAAAAATTATAATAGTTAAATATGTACTTTATATAAAAAAAAATATACTAGCACGGTTTCAACATACTTAGCGAGCCAGTTCTTATAATTTGATGAACCCTCATCATTTAACAGGTTGCTTTCAGGGGCTGATTTAAATTTTGATGATTCTGATCCAGGAGTTATATGACCCATGCGCCGGTTGACCCTGGATGTGGTCATATCTTTTATTATTTGCTCCGCCACGAAATTTCTGCAGAGATATTGATTCATCATATACCTACAATAGTATTTCATTTTAGTGAATGACGAAGGAATTTAGCTAATAAGTTTGATTGTTACATGTAGTTCATAGATGTGTATAAAGTACTATTATATAAGATAGTGGTGTACGATAGAAGAAAATTCCTAAAGTATCGTAGTCCTAGAGTTCTAAATCGTCCATGTTTGCACAAAAATAAAAAAATAAAATATCTTTTCAAATAGGAAAGATATCATGTGTCATCAATATGTATCAATATGTATTGTAACAATTAGTGTTATAGTAACTTATTTTATGTAATATTGGAAATATATCAAATATAAATGGTGGTCCATAAACAACGGGGCACAGGATTCTAGACGTTAAAATATTACCACTTAGCTACACTTATTTTAGTCCAAAATATGGTATTAAGAGAGACACATAACGTTAACCTCAAAATTTTTATTTCGTTTTTTTTTTTTACCGTAATCGAGGCTGTTCTTAAAATATGCATATAAAAGTTGAAAGATTATTTTTAGACGATAACTAATAATATAACCAATATTTGAATTAAGTAATATAGGTATACGAGGTACCACCTAGGCTGCGTTCGTTATTTTAATCAATCTACAAAAAATTATAAGTAAAAATTCACTAAATTGACTTACCAATGCGTCAACCAGTGGCATACGTACATGACATCAGTACCACAAAGAGGCACAGAATTTCGAATCGACTCAGTATTCTGTGACATTTATAGGAACAAAGATTCTATAATAATTATTCATCCTATAAAAACAGATTATTGGAAATTTTTGTTACTACAATTTCAAATACAACATGCGTAAAAATAATTGGTGCAGAAGTTTCTAATTTTATAAATTTTCTTTAAAAATGTCAAAGTTTCTACGGCACCGCATTTTTAGACTTTTAACATATGCTGTATTTTAAATTGTATTTCTAATAAAATATTCCCATAGATTGTTTTTGTAGAACAAATAATTTTAGAATTACTTTGATCTACTAAACTGAGAGAAAGCTCATTTTAAAATTAAATACATAAAAATTCTAAATCTCGTCGTCCAGGAAAATGGAAGAGATAATTCTCGAATCGATCGAATTCGCAGAAAACACAGTAAGTGCTGAGGTGGTACTGATCCCTCGTATATCTACTGATTGATGCATTTTTACTTGTAATTAGATAAAAGCTGTTTTTTTTAATTTCTATACCCGATTTTGAAAATGAACCATTCTACGATACACGTTCAATGAAACTTTTTGCTGTTTAAAACTTCGACCACCCAGTTTATCCCTTATGTACTTTTGAAAAAAAAGAGTACCTTTCTTCATGAACTTACTAATCGCCTCAAAAATATAGACGAACAATTTAGGACCACCAGGTTCAGTGTTGCATTTAAAAATCTCAATAACACAATAAAAGACTCAATAACACAATGCTTGGAATATAGTACTCTACATTACTTAATTGTTTACATATTCTTATCATGCTACAAAGAATGACGTAGAACAGCTTCCACATGACCGCCCTTTACATAAAGAAATATTATTTACAATAATTTAGTACCTACATTAATAATTTTAGATAATTCAAATGAAATATTATTTACCTGTGAAAGTTCATTGTCCCCATCGCATTTCCAAAAGATCCATCGGGTATTTTTTTCATCGTTTCAATCTTTTTAAGACTTCCGTTAAAGTGGTTAATCCCACTAGTAGGATTTTCAAGAACAAGAAGTGTTCCCGGCATATAATCCTCCGCCAGAATATCGTCGACATCGATAACATTACTGGCATATTCACAATTCACAATTGCCACGAGAACAACGAACACGTTCAAATTAGGAAATTCGAACATATTAACCAAGTTGTTAAACAATTCAGACCATACGGGTTTGCTCCATACAATTTTTTAAAATAAAAAGCAACTTAATCCTCTTTACTTAACATCTTTCCCCGCAGTATTTATTAAAAAGACTTAAACTATGAATTTTTAAATTGTTATTATCCACTATGCTATTATTGAAAATTGTGCAATATTCTCTTGTTGACTGTAATAAAATAAAATCGCTAACCTGCGATGTCGAATAACTTATTTCTACTGAGAAGTGGTCTGTCGTTTGTACACAGACACCAGTCAAGTAAGCGTTGAATTTTGTCATCCAAATCGCAGCAATTTTCAAAATACACAGCGGAAAATGGTTTAACATTACTAGCAATTACTGCTGCTTGTAAAGGTCAGTGACTCCCTTAAGAATGGGAAGACATACGGGTTTTTAATTGCTCCATCTGACAGTTTTGATGTATATTTTTATTCTAGGAGCACGTTTTTAGAAATTGTTATTTGAGCATTAGATTCATTAAAATTCTAAAGAGAATGGAAACTATCAAAATATCACAGTAGAAAAATGAGGGTGGCTTGCTTATAAGAAGGAAGAAATAAGAAAAGTTAATTGAATAATTGAACAATATGCATAGTGCCCGGACATAAAGCACAATGACTAGAGAGCTCGGGCAGAGTTATAAATTACTCCATTTTCTTCTAATTTCCAGGAATCGATTCTACATATCAAAATATATAATAAGACAAAACTTATGTGATTTTCATTTGTTTTCGACGTACATTTCAACAAAAATAAATTATTGATATTCTATAAACCATAGTATTATTTGACTAAATGTTCAAAAACACCACTATTGACCTCTAAACACATTCTGTTTCATCTACGAAGGACGTTTGTAGTTCTCCTGATTGCTACATGTATTTCCTTAATAAACGCTGCAGTATTGATGATACGTCGAATTAATGCCTCCCGAGTACTCACTCTAACTTTGTACACTTCATTTTTGAACCAGCCCCATAAACAGTAATCTAGTGCTGTGAGGTCTGGAGATCTTGAAGGCCAACTAACAGTACTACCGCGACCAGTCCAAGGCCCTAGAAACTAGTGAGTGAGTAAGCAACTGAAATCGATTTTTTGGATAGTCGGTTAACCGGTTTCGGATAATTCGGATTTTTACGAAACCCGAAAACCGGTTATTCGATTCTACAAATATCCGATTATTCAAATAACCTATTATTCGACAATGTGTGTCTGACGTGTGCTCATATTTTCCAAATTAATTAATTTTGTGGTTTCATAATATTCTATCAGTATATTTTACTAATAATTAAGTCCAGGTATTCAATAAAGGTTATTATGTACGTGAACACTATATAAATTATAATTATTTTTTAGAAATTAGTTCTGTTACATACGTCATAAACGATTGCTTGTCACTCATTCTACTCCGTATGAAGTACATAGTAGGGAAAATGAACTAAATATTATTATTATTACTTGGGATATCATGGTTGTTATGAGGATAGTTTTTATCTGGATAATTAATTAGACCTTTTGATCTTCCTTATTTATTATTTGAATGTAATTTATTGTGTATATATTTACAACGTGAGTTATTCAAATTCAAAATAAAGAAATACTGTGACATTAGCTTTCCACTAATGGATGACATATTTTTGGTAATATTTGAGTAGTTAACTGTTCCCTTATCTTGTAATTTGTGGTTTAATGCACACTTAAGTTAGTCACTCATTTATACACATTTCTGATACCAGTATTGAGAATGAGATAAGGGCAGCCTAAGTTGAGTGAAGCATGAGTTTGATATGAGTGAAAGGTTAGTATAGATTTAAGGAAGTCTCTGAATTTGGCCCTTAGTGTTATGTTGTTATTGATATTGGCGACATAGTACACACATAGTAGATACCTACTACAAAAATTAGGTTGAACTATTAAGGGAAATACAATTTATTTTTATATTTTATTCTGGGACACATACCGATAAAAAAACAATCACTCACGCCCACATACATCAAACACGAAACGACCATTATACAGGGTGGGCCACCAGTAACGCTAGATCCAAACGGTAAATGTTATAGAAACCTGTTTAGGTGGGTTGATTGTACATTTTAAAAATATATTGAAATATACAGGGTTTCCAGGAAAAGCGTACCATATCAAATTTCATATTTCCATATTTTTATATTTAACACTCTGTATTTTACTGCATTTTTGAAAGCACCATAAAAAATAGGTGAACTTTATATCTAGGACTTATTGTTTGTGAGATATTTCAATTTTAGTTTAGGCTTAGCGTAGAAATTTAATATTAGCAATAAAAAAATCATTTTAACGAAGCAGCTTTGCAGAGTGTATTTTAGATCCTTAAAGTTATAAATTATTATATTTGTCGTCACTTAGTATTGTACAAGGTATTCAAAAAACTGCTGAATACTTCTCTCAACTTTAAATAGCAATAACTTGGTTAATTTAAATGGGACACCCACTATTTTTACTGTAGAAGTTAGGAAATTTAAAAATGTGTATAGGTTCTCTATACCTATCTCTAACGGTATTGGAGATATTTGTGCCGTTTCGTTTTTTATCGAATTTTTTTTTGTAAGATATATATCCACCTGTCTTCATCGAGATCTTTATTGAATTGGTTTGGGTCCTTCTTGATGACGTCTCTTTAAATATAAGGAGAAAAATGAGGATGCAATTAAAGGTGCACCTTCAAATTTTTCATATTCAATAAGAAATTATTTAAATCGACAATTTAGTAATAATAAATGGATAAGTAAGAGTGGTCAGTGGCCACCTAGGTATCCAGACCTTACCGTAATGGACTTCTTTGTTTCGGGCTATATAAAAAATCTTGTACACAGTGTTCCACCTATTACTTGCGATGATATGAAGGAAAGGATTAGAAATGCACTTGCCACAATCACCTCAGATATTCTAAGGAATGTGAGAATATCATTTGAAGATAGAATAAGATGCTGTATTCAAGAGAATGGTTATATCAATTCGATCATCAATTAAAATTTTTCTTTGTTCTAAAAGTAAAATTTCCTTAAAATATTTTTCATGTTGTTCCTAGTTAATTTAATTCAGTTACCTACTTATTTATACAAAATTAATAACTTTTTATAATTATTCTCCTTATAAANTTATATTTGTCGTCACTTAGTATTGTACAAGGTATTCAAAAAACTGCTGAATACTTCTCTCAACTTTAAATTAAATGGGACACCCAGTATTTTTACTGTAGAAGATAGGAAATTTAGAAATGTGTATAGGTTCCCTATACCTATCTCCAACGGTATTGAAGATATTTGTGCCGTTTCGTTTTTTATCGAATTTTTTTTGTAAAATATATATCCACTTGTCTTCGTCGAGATCTTTATTGAATTGGTTTGGATCCTTCTTGATGACGTCTCTTTAAATATAAAGAGAAAAATGAGGATGCAATTAAAGGTTCACCTTCAAATTTTTCATATTCAATAACAAATTATTTAAATCGACAATTTAGTAATAAATGGATAAGTAAAAATGGTTTATGTCAGTAGCCACCTAAGTATTCAGACCTCGCCGTAATGGACTTCTTTCTTTCGGACTATATAAAAAATCTTGTACACAGTGTTCCACCTACTACTTGCGATGATATGAAGGAAAGGATTAGAGATGCACTTGCCACAATCACCTCAGATATTCTAAGGAATGTGAGAATGTCATTTGAAGATAGAATAAGATGCTGTATTCAAGAGAATGGTTATATCAATTCGATTATCAATTAAAATTTTTCCTTGTTTCTTCTAAAAGTAAAATTTCCTTAAAATATTTTTCATGTTGTTCATAGTTAATTTAATTCAGTTACGTACATATTTAGGTATACAAAATTAATAATTTTTTATAATTATTATTCTCCTTATAAAATAATATTTTTTATTTTCTTGAATATTGTCATGATCGACGGTTCACCAATTCAATAAAGATTTTGATAAAGACACGTGGATACATCTTACAAAAAAATTCGATAAAAAAGAAACGGCATATCTCCAATAGCGTTTCCTCACAGTTCGAAAGAGTTTTAAATTTTGTACCCTTGTGCAATATTAAGTGACGACAAATATAATAATTTATAACTTCAAGGATCTAAAATACACTCTCCAAAAGTGCTTTCTTAAAATTATTTTTTATTGCTAATATTAAATTTCTACGCAAAGCCTGCATTTTCAATAAAATTGATATAGCTCACAAACAATAAGTCCTAGGTATGAAGAGCCTTTAATAAAGTTCACCTATTTTTTTGGGGTGCTTTCAAAAATGCAGTAAAATACAGAGTGTTCCATTTAAAAATACATTACTTTGATATGGTTCGCTTTTCTTGAAGACCCTGTACATTTCAAAATATTTTTAAAATGTAGCCGTAATCAACCTACACATACCCACCTAAACAGGTTTCTATAATATTTGCCGTTTGGTCCCTAGCCACCGAGTCGTTACTGGTGGCCCACCCTGTATAAATAATAAATTAAAGAAGTACAGTTTATTAAGTGTAACTGTTTTAACTGTTTTAACATTCTAACTTTTAACATTAGATTTAACTTTAAAATTTAATATACAGGGTGGTCCACTTTTTCTATCAAACTTCAGGAATCAATACATTATCAAAAAATAATGTTAGTTTGCTAAATAAACTATACCCGACACATGTTTACTTTTTGAGATACAGCCCGTTAAAGTTTCCCGAAAAAAAATATATTTTTCGAATTTTTCTGTAGGTGATGAGGTTTCACCCGTAAGATTTTTATAAATGATTTGGCACTGTACGTGTGATCTTTGGAGAATTTTTCAATTTTTTTNTATTTTTCGAATTTTTCTGTAGGTGATGAGGTTTCACCCGTAAGATTTTTATAAATGATTTGGCACTGTACGTGTGATCTTTGGAGAATTTTTAAATTTTTTTACTTTACCAGTGGCGGAGAAAATAGGGGTCCCCATTGTTTTAGTAAAAAAATTTTGGTACGCCACTGGCTTTAAATTTAAAAATCAATATTTTTTGTATTCTCCGCTTAATTTGGGACAAAAAATTATCCTTGTAAATTTTTCGTAACTATTATCATTTTCAAGTAAAATTTATTTACTTATTTCTATACAATAACGTGGACATAATTATTACCATGCGAATTTATTATTTATTATGTTTTACTTGCCTAAACATAATTTGCCTAATTCTAATACAAGTGTACATAAAAATCTGATAAGTCGAGAGTTTCTTAAATCGTAAGATGCCTTCGATATTCTTCAAGATTGTTTGGCGTTGCTATCGCAATTCCGTTAAACGTGCATATCACTTCAATCCCGTACAAGATCTACATCCAGGAGATGCTGAAAAAAGGTTAAGCTTTTGTCGCTGGATTTTAAACCGTTGGCAGTATAACTATGAATTTATTCGAAATATTTTATGGACCGATGAAGCTTGTTTTACAAGAAGAGGCATATTTAATTATCACAACAGTCATATTTGGGCTCATGAAGTGTGACGCCGATCACACCAGCAAGAATTTAGTTCTAATATCTGGTTAGGTGTGATGGGTGGAAATATTTGTGGACCTTATGTATTACCTCCAAGGCTAAATTCAATATCATTCGCTAATTTTCTGGAAAATAAGTTATTTCAATTACTGGAAGATATTTTCTTAAACCAAAGATATCGCAGTTGGTTCCAAATGGATGGAGCTCCAGCTCACTCTGGTCAAATAGTTCGCAACTGGATGAATGTAAATTATTATCAGAACCGCTGGATAGGACGTTTGCCATATGAACCGTTGTTTAATGTGGAGGGACCGGTGCCTTGGCCTCCTAGATCACCAGATCTTAACCCCCTCGACTACTATGTATGGGGTACGTTGAAAGATGATGTTTACTCTGTATCAATTGAAGACAGAAATCAGTTGCAGAGAAGAATAATAGCCTGTGATAATCTCAAGCAGAGGCCACATGAAATCATCGCGGGGATAAATTCTTTAATACGAAGATGTCAAATGTGTATTAACGCAGCAGGCGGGCATTTCGAACAACTTCGTTAGATGTTATGCAGCTGTAATTATTTTCAATAGTTTTATTAAATATTGATTATTGCATTGATACAGTAATTATTTTATTGTCCTGCAATTTGTAGGTCTATTGTAATAGTAATAATAAATAAATTTTACTTGAAAATGATCATAGTTACGAAAAACTTACAAGGATAATTTTTTGTCACAAATTAAACGGAGAATCCAAAAAATATTGTTTTTTAAATTTAAAGCCAGTGGCGTACTAATATTTTTCTACTAAATCAATGGAGTCCCCTATTTTCTCCGTCACTGATAAAGTAAAAAAAAATGAAAAATTCTCCAAAGATCACACGTACAGTGCAAAATCATTTATAAAAATCTTACGGGTGAAACCTCATCACCTGCAGAAAAATTCGAAAAATATATTTTTTTTCGGGAAACTTTAACGCGCTGTATCTCAAAAAGTAAACATTTGTCGGGTATAGTTTATTTAGCAAACTAACATTATTTTTTGATAATGTATTGGTTCCTTAGGTTTGATAAAAAAAAAGTGGAACACGCTGTATATATATGAATATGTGAATAACATCGTTATCCCGTCAGTTTTTCAAAACACCGATTTTCAGATACCCGGTTTTAGCCATTATTCGAGTAACCGGTTATTCCGTTATTCGAATAATAGGTTTTAGAATATGCGGTTTTAACCACTATTCGGTTAACCGGTTTTATCTGTAATTGGTTTTTACGGAACCCGGTTAGCTGGTTTCACTTTTTTTGGTTTTGCCAAAACTACAATGCACAAGAAGTCGACATTGACTCCATCCATATGCTATTAGATCTATGGTAATTACGCTATAACTTGAAAACAAATGAAAATCGCATGATAATATTTGAGATTTTCCTATTATTTTGAAGTGTAGAATTCATTCCTGGAGTTTGGCGATTCTCCCGACTTACCCTTTATAGATAGCCCAGACATTATGCCCAATAATTTCATTGTCCATTACATAAACATTACTTTAAAGGATTTCAAAAATCTGTTCCCAAAATTTTAATGAAAACATCTCGAGTTTATTATCGTTCGCGGTCGCTAAACATATGATTTAAGTTATACAACTTCGTGAATCTGTTTAAATTAGGGCGTTGACGGAAAACTGTGTATTATATTAATAATTAACAAACGAGACTGAAACGGCTTTGCCGCCACCGAAGGGGTTACAAGTTGGGAACTGATAGTTAGGCAACGTAAACTGTGGCGAAACGTAAACGTAAACAGAAGTGGTGCGACTCAGAGAATAATATCTGGAGCAGTGGCGGAAGCCTTATCGGATTAGGACGCGACCGGCCCACTACAAAGTGGATAAACTCTCAAACGGGAACTATCTGGCGCAATATATCACATTAAGTGATCAGGGGACCGGTTCTCTCGAACTGAACAGAACTTACTCTTTGCTAATAGTATCTGGCAATTAGACTGATCTAAGGTTTAGAGCCTCAGCCAGTACAGGGTGAACGGTGACAAATGTAGAAAAACTGAAGATAGGGACTTAAAAAAACTATTTTTTAATCAGTTCCCCGGGTAATTGAGTGGTATTCGAAATTTAAAACAGTAATCCATGAAATGCAGGAAAGTGATTTTCAGCAAGCTATTTTATTATGACTGCATAGATATGTGTTACCGATATTCAGAAATGGGTACCATATTTGGCACTGTTACTTGAACAGGTTCAAAATATATTTTATAAAACATTGTAAATACCTACATATTAAAACTGCTATAAGAGGTCTGTTCAGAAAATAACCGAACTAATTTTTTAAACTTTGTTATTAATTTTATACATTATTGGCCTTGTCTCCTTCAAAGTACTTCCCTCCCCTATTCACACACGTTTCCCAGCGGTATTTCCATTTCGCAAAGCAGTCCTGGAGAGCTTCATTTGAAATGGCCTTAAAAGTCTGTGACGAATTTGCTTTGATGTCATTAATAGTCTGAAAATGGCACCCTGTCAACACCCATTTTAATTTCGGAAATAATAAAAAATCGCAAGGAGCCAGGTCTGGCTAGCAAGGAGGGTGAGGGAGGACAGTAATCTGATTTTTGGAACAAAACCGACGAATTGACAAAGCGTGCGAGCGCATTGTCATGGTGCAAGAACCATAAGTTGTCTCGACACAATTCTGGGCTCTCTTTGCAGATTTTTTCACATAACCATTGCAAAACGCCTTGATAGTACACACGGTTCACTGTTTCACTTTGAAGCAAGAATTCAAAACGCACAATTCCATTACAGTTGAAAAACAATGAGCATCACTTTGACATTAGCTCGAGACTGACTGGTTTCTTGGGGCGTGGAGATCCTTTGCCAATTCATTGTGATGATTGAATTTCGTAGTTGTAAACCCAGCTTTCGTCTCCCATTATGATCCTTTGAACTGATATTTCATCGACATTCTCTTTTCAAGGAGTCGCCGACAAACGTCCACACTATTTTCTTTCTGTGCTTCGGTCAAAATGAAGAACAAATTTTGCTGCAACTCGATGCATGTTCAATTTTTCAGTCAAAGTTTCATGACCCAACTGTGATGCTAACCTCTTCTGCGATTTCTCTGTCAATCGGCGATTTGCACGTACCCAGACTTTCTTCAAATGAAGTCGAGGGCCTTCCTGATCGAGGATCATCTTCAATTGACTGACGATCACTTTTAAATTAGGCCAATCAATAAAGGTTTTGTTTGTGACAAAAATTACTAGTAGCAAACGGACTGTGCCATCATACACAATACAAAAGCCAGTCTGTAGATATATGCTTATATGTTTCCTACTCCAATTTACCATTAATTAATTTTTTTATAAACATTTCTATGCAAAAAACGCATTATTTTTTTTAGTTTTTTGCTAATAAAACCTAAACTAACGAAGCTATCTAAATGCTATAAAGAGACAATTTGTAAAAAATCGAAATAAGAATTAAACGAGATGTCGATAGAAACTAAGAAAACCCGTAAAAATCGGAAAATTTTGCGTTTTTTTTATTTAATTCATTACTCCGCCATATTTTATGTTGTAGAGCTGACCCTGTGCACAAAAGTTGTGAATTATATGTACTTAAAGTGTGCACAAAGTAGGCGCTGTCGGACCATTAGTTTTGGCACAATTGCAATTTGAATTATTTGGTGCACTATTTTGCAAAGTTTCTGGATGCGTTGGAGGTGGTCCGATTTTAATTTTTGCAGCCGGATTTTAAAAGTAGAAATATCTATAATACTACAAGACGTATATTCTAATTTTCCAATAAAATGATGCGAAATAGGTGAAAAATTCCTCCAAACATGCTCAAAAACGGCCGAGCGCGCGTTCGCAGCCAAGCAATAGGGGAAAGTCAAGAGAGGCAGTGGATATATAGGTACCTACACAATTTTGAATATTTTGAAATTTTATACAGGATTGTATTTTATACTTGCACACATTTTTCATCTTTGGTTTAAAAAAATCGAACCATAAATGAGGGGAGTGATTGTAGAAACCACTTACCCCACAATATGTTTCCCAATACATACTGTGGGTAAAAAAAAGTTCATGTTTTTGAGATATTGCAACAACTTTGGATATAAAGCTCGGAATTACTAAGAAAAAAAATTGGTGCATTTTGAAATATTGACTGGGATTTTGGTAAAACGTTCTCTTAATTTACTTATTCTGATTTTAAGATATTAGGTTAATTTGAAATCAGAAGACAAACGTAAGAACACAAGTTCTACAGAGTGAGTCAGATTTTATAAGGATTACTTCGGAAGAAGATAATGTTACAAAAAATAATGCCACTTTGTCTTATAATGTTTTCCATTTTGAATCATTTTTTGCAATATCCTCAGTACAGACATTGATATGTCAAACTTAGTATGCTTTATCAGTTTATACACGGCTATAAGCTGTTATAATACCAAATCGCTACAATGTTTCAGTGAGCAATTGAGTTTTTTTTAGGGAGATTAAAATGGAAATGTAATCCTCTAAGCACTAAGAATGATATTGGTCTAAAACAGAAGGTATACATTGATAGCAGTGAAAATAGTTATATTTGTTGTTTGAGACACTTTCGTGCATAAAAATTGAACTCAACATTTAAAAGCGCAATAATTTTTACAAAATAATAATTTTCTTAAAAACGACTTTTAACTTTAAAACTAACTTTAAAAACTAAAAAGAAAACATATTTATTTTATAGAAATTCTCTTTTCCGTCTCCAAACCCTACAATTACAAATTCTGTAACATAACTCAATATACATTCACCTCACTTCAAGAGGGCATATTCGGTGGATCTGGATACTCTCCATTAGAGACTGTAATTGGTCAATACTAACTACAGTCACTAACAATCACTACAATTTTGATATAAGGTTAATTAGAGTTTAAAATATTTCTAAGAATGTATGCGTTGTTTATGAGACATCCATCAATAAGTTTCGACATAAGCCTACTTTGAGAAAAGTCACTTATTTTATACACGGTAATATTGTAAGAGTTCAATTAAAAGCCTTTTTCTCAAAAATCGTTCACATTAGGAAGTTCTAACAAGAGTACATTATTTTTAGAAAATAAAATGTACATTATAAATTGAAGCTCGAATGGTGAAAAACCTAAACTTAAAAAAAATTAGCACTTAAAATGTATTAGGAATGTAACATAACTAGCGCCCTCTATGAAATATCCCAAAAATAATTAGACCATCCTTAAAAAACCCAGAATACCAAATTTCATAAAAATATTTTGCACCGTTTGGAAATTTTCGTAAAAACTGTATTTAAAAAATTTTATTTTGTAGCTCTGTTTCTCGAAAACAAGAGGAGATAGACAGATAGTTCATAAGATAAATAATTCTTATTTTTTATCGTACTATTACACCTGTATTTACGGGAGGTCTTTCTGAAACACGCTGTATATAAAAACGCCGAGACTGTCGATTTGTATTTTATTTTTTGCTGTTTCTTGTGTGCATCCGATTTCCTACAGGGTGATTCTAAAACAATGCACGAAACAAAAAATTAAAAGAACACCCTGTATATTTCTACAGATTTGGATAGAACGTTGTCGCACGCATAGAGTATTGTAGATATTGATGGGTCTATCTTTAATAATAACGGAGATATAAGCAGAAGGTAATTTTTTCTTGTGGGTTTATTTGAAACCAAAAGTCTACGTAACCAGACGGCAGAATTTAGAGGAGTTAAGAAATCCAATAAGGGAGGAAAAATGAGTAGAATTAGTCCAGAAGTCATTCACAATGTACAAGAAGAATGCGTTCATAGGTTTGCTCATTGCCAAGAGGCGATGGATGACATTTCCAACATTTGGTTTAAATGAATAACATTTTAATTTTGTTTGTTGAATACTATTTAATTTAAAATTTACAACTGTTATTCGTTTGTTCTTAATGTTTTAAACTTTTTTCCTTGCCTTCTGTTTATTGAATACTCTTGGTTATATCTCCATTATTATTAAAGATAGACCCATCAATATCTGCATTACTTTATTCGTGAGACAAAGTTCTATCCAAATATGTACATACATACATATAGAGGGTGTTCCTTTTAATTTTTTTTCGTGTAGCTTTTTAGAATCATCCTGTAGAAAATTGGATGCACGCAAAAAACGGCAAAAACAAAAAAATCGACCTACTTCGGCGTTTTTATATAAAAAATACATATATTACAGTTTTATTTAATTTGTTCAATAATTTAGCCGCTCACAGTATAATACATAATGCTTATCACAGAAGTTAAAACTACAAAAATGTAAAACAATACCCGAAAATTGAAGTAGTAGGTACATTTTATCTCCCTCACATGGATGCCTACGATAATTTCCGTTATATATTTAATTAAGTTATTGTTATTAAAAAGATTTATTTAATTTTTTATTGCCGCAATGAATTAAAATATATTCCAAGAATTATCTGCATATATAATAATAATACCTTTCCATACTATAACACGTTTTTAAAGGTTAAAAACATATTACCTAATTTCAGTACACAGCAAATAGTAGAAGCCAAAAACTTACTAGCTCAAACTTCTAGCTCATTATTAGGCAACCTACAAATTGTTGCAGTTTCTTGTGAAATCGATTACGCTTCTATAATGCTCCAGAGAAATCGAAGTGTTTTAGTAGTTTGGAAGTGTTTTGTTCCTTAAACAAAGGCTTGAATGTAATAATGGAAATGATGCAAAATTAGTAAATCATTTTCCGTAAATACCATACAAAAGTTACGCCCTTATTTACAGAAGTTTCAATTGCGTATTATTTTTGATAAATGAACACCAACAGAAACTTTTTTAACTACCGTTTTAAAATGCAACAGCCGTCTCGTAAAACGCATAAAAACTCAATTCACCATAATGGCACTACTTCACATTTTTGTTTTAATATAAAGAGGGTGCTAAAAATGTAGGTACTTGGTGTGCGCAACACACACTTTGCGTAAAATTTTATGCCCTGAAAAATAATTTGAATCCCTTCTTTTATGAGTCTTTATTTCCCCATTTCTTATTATCTCTCATTTAGGCTGGTTTTAACGATGTTATGGTACACCGCCTTAATGATGCACGGGCGTGTTAGTATTTCATTTGTTTGTAATATTTCAGGCAGTGCCTCGGTTTATCGCTGTCGTTTGAATTCGAAATGGGTTTTTTACGACAATGAGAATTTTTCATGTACTGCTCCGACCTCCGAAATATGTACGGGAACTTGAAATTAGAAATTATTTTTTAAGATAGCTGTGTATCTTTTTATATTTAACCATATGACGCAAAAAAGTACTAGTAATAAGAAAAAATAAATCCTGATCTAGCTTAGCAAATAAGTGTGAACATATTAGGAACTGCTAGAATTGAGAAAGAATGACCCGTCGTATTCTTACTTGACTTACGAGAAGTGCTCGATATTGCCACCCCTTTAGCCATCACATAAACGAGCTCGTCGAATGAAAGTTAAAATGGGGATCATTTACAAAAACGTTGCCGTTGTCTAATAGAGTGTGATACAATTTTCACGTCTCCATCATTCACAATTAGGATGATGCAATGTTATGCATACCGTTTATTATGCAGGGTATAAGAAGTTTGACCGCCATTACTTCAACATGAGATAGAGTAATCATAAATGAACAACAAAGTTGTATATTACAGGGGCGTAAGATTAACAGTATTTAAAATACAGCGAGTATTGGGGAATTTCATCGCAACGTGACAACAGCGCTTAACCTTTAACTTAACGTTTAATCAAATTACGTATTCGAAAAATATGTAATTAAAGTACCCAAAGATTCACGTCGTCTAAATAATCATACGTAGGTATTAAAAATAATTTAGGTACTTACCAAAAAGCAAAATTCAGTAATTTTTAAACGCATAAGTACAAAACAAACTACAACGTATGCTCAAAATGTCCACCACCATTTTCGATGTACGCACGACACCTTCGAATCCAATTTTCGCGCACTCGCTGGAAAACGCCTCAAGAAAAGGAAATAGTGGTCCGCAAAAAACATTCCGACACGATCGAATCCAGGTACCAACTGAATTGCGAATTGGTGGTTGCTGGACACCTTAGTACCTCGTGTTAATAAACCGCTGCGACGTTGCCACATTTCTCAATATGAATTTTATCGAATTTTAAATTTATTAGAACGCTAATTATTTTTATAATTAAGCATAAAGAAGTTCAAAAAAGTAATAAACCTTGTATTTTATGGTATTCTATGCACGCAGTTATGTCAATATTCCTTAATTAATCGAACTTTTGTACATCAAGTTGAAGATTTTGATAATTTTTTTTTGCGGAAATGGTTGTGTTTAGGACCCATGTCATGTAAGGTTTTTTGTTTATTGTAATGCATTCTATCGTCTGTTAAAATTAAGGCAGTCAAATGTGAAATTATTACAAACGAATTGTACATTTGCTTAAATTTTTAAACAGTATTATATGGAAGTTTGATACAATTTAATCGTATCACGATTTTAGGAACAATTGTGTGAATTTTCCTGATGGTATTTTTTGTGTGTAAGTATAACTGTTTTTCATGTAGGATACCTATATTACACTAAACTTATTTCCAAAAACGTTACCTATCGGAAGTACCCCAAGGGTTAGGGTTAAATTCAGTTTTTGTTTTATTTCTTGAAGTTGAAGATACAAGAATGCATTTTGGAATGTTACTTTATCTCATCAAAATCTTCCCTACATCCTTTTTAATCGTATGCGACCCTTGAAAGGGGTTGACAATTGTTACCTACTTTTAATGATTTTTATCAATGTACATTTTTACGGAGTTTTTACTGTGAAAATTTACAATTCAAAAAATTATATTCCGAACACTTGTTTCTTGCATATTTTCACCAAAATACCTCGCTTATTAGAAAAAAAAAATCAGTTCAAAGAAATTCTATAAATATATTTACAAACATTTTTTAAATGGCAGCCGTCAACTTCAGTACAACAAGCTTCTATTCGGCGACGTATTGGAGTCTGACAGAAGTATTTGTAATGTGTGAATAATAACGTTTGGAATATATTCATAATTCAGGTTTGGAATATATTCCATATTAAGAACATACTTTTGTATGTTGAAAACATCAATAGTATAAGAAAATTAATGTCGGAAACACAGTCTACCAGGAAGGAAAAATTAAGTCAAAATGACAGAATGACAATATGCCGTACCTAAAGGAATAAAGTACCTGGAAAAGAGCGAATTCCCGAGCAACTTTTGTTGAGCCTGGGACAATTTATAACATATTAACTTTTTAGTCGTAAAGAACAACTTGGTTTCAAGTTTTGAAATTTTTCTTTTCCGATGCGTTTCATTGGATCAATTAGACTCTATATCTACGATATTAACTTTTAAAATTAACGTTTAGTAATCAAACAATTAGTTGCAAGAAAACGAACGAAATTAATTCCCTGGAGCAACAATTTCACGGTCGAATCGGCCTTTGGTATACACGCTGGTCATTGGATTGACCATTTTGTCCATAAATCTCATCAACATTCATGCGCAATTTTCGAAAACTGATTTTTCCGCGTTCGAGCTTTATTTTACAGTGAACAAATTAGTGGAATATAACTTTAGGTACTTTAAATTGTAGGTAATTTATTGGGCTACAACATAAAATAATCAATTTTCCGATAGGTCGTCTAGATTCTCCTGGGCAGTTGAAAAAAAATTTAAAAACACGTAATTTTGCTGCTTATTTGCAATTTGCTAGCTTAGCGTAACATCTTTGGAGTTAGTTTTTTGATAATATCATTCTATAAATGTTTATAAGGCTTCAAAGTGTTTCCTTTACATTTTTGAGTTTTTTGTTAAAAACTTTATTTTTAGTCAAATATAAAATTGGAATTCCATATTTGGCAACTTTTATATATTGTCGAAACAAAACATTCTGATCATTAATAGGTTTTTTTCTTTCATCTGTAACAAAAGCCGGGACGCGTAGTAATTTATTTGTTAGTTCTTGGAACGGATGGGCCAAAAAGTAAAATATTTCAGTCAACACTAATTTATCGGAAAGTTAATGGTTTTCAAGTAGGCTTAACGTCGCCAAGACCGTCCTTCGGGGAAGGCTTCAGGAAATTTAGCAATATTTTTTTAACAAGTTCACTTAAACTGTCGGGGCCATGTATTGAGCAGGTATAAAGAGAAATTTCGATATTTTTAATAACACGCGAAACCACGTGAAGAGCGTAGAGGTTCCAAAGTAGAATTAAATCAAATTGTTAAGTTGTTAGTAATCGGAAAAGAAAGTAATAGATGAAATAGCTGGCTTTTTGGCGGATTTTCCAAGCTATAAGGATATTAAATGAGATCGACTAATCCGTCCCCTATCGCTACAGGGATTCACTAGAGGAAGGCTAGGGTTATTTGTAAGTTTAGTCTCAAAATTATTTTTATAAATGTAAGTCCAGTCAATTAGGTAATTATTAACATGGCATAGTTATGCCAAGCGTTCCGACAATCAGGGTCCCCGCCAATAAGATAAGAACAGAAACTTCTGGACCCAAGAAATGGGCGTGTCGAAGCGAAGTGTCGAATTCATGAGAGATCTACGAGAAAAACTCAGTTCTTCCTTAGGTTCCACATTGAGCAGTCGACTTAGTTTTAGAGTTTCGGGCTAATTAATTAAATTTAAAATGGATAAAGTTTTTTTCCAAATTTTGCTATGGATCGCGCATTCCCTGAATCTCGGTACGCTGTCGCCTGTCAATAAAGTAATTAATAATGTTTCTCGAGCCGTTGTGTAGTTTGTTTATTTGTTTGTTTTGTTTTTATTGTCATTAAAACCCTTTTTGGAAAGTTTTGGTGTTTCTTTTTGTTTCTTCCAACCTCAGTGTCACCCTGTACAGCCAGTCACTGGATTACATTCTATGTAAGCAATGGATGGTAAGTGCTTGAAATTCATTCTCTGAACATACAACATTTCTAAGTTCCCACGTATTAATTAAAATGTAATGATAATTATAAACTCCCTTTCGAGAATTAAATAGTAAACTCTTTTGAAATCCAGACTCGTTATGATACTGGTCATAACGGTAGATAGATAATTAAAGAAATAACCCCTCAGGTTACACATCTACTTTACACACATGTCGTTTATTTCGCAAGTGTATAAATCTTTAGCTGCTGTTAGAGATTGCTACAAGTTCATTAACATACACTTTAATCCAACTGGTGTAACCTAGTGCGATCGAAAGAGAAACAACTAACTAATACTCAATGAAACTAATAAAATAACGATTATTGTAGTTCGAGTGGACTTTACTTCAGATAATGTGGTAAATAGTAATAGTTTGTAATAAGTGGTATCACTTTTCTAGATTTAAATATCTCAGCGGTACTGGAAGAATAGTGTGTATTATTAAAAAACATTTTTCTTGGTACTTCTAACAACTGTTGATATAATAAACTTCTAGCAGTCGACTTATTTTATCAAAACTTGACATTAAATATTAATCTACGTATAAGTTTATTAACACCCTCTACATATGCGTGCATCAGCGTACATCCTAAATCGGACTAGGTTCTTACATCACGTTCGATTTACTGTGGACTTTATAACTTCTAGTTCTAGTGAGAGTTCGAACAAGTCGACTATAAGATTAGTGTCTTCAAGTTAAATGATCGCAGCATACGTCTTTCTCATGGACCTGCCCTTGAATCTCTTAAATCGTCGAAGTAAGGAGATTTTTCGGCGAGTCGAAGTGGCACAAACAGATTTACAGCGCGCCTGCATAATGGAACATCCAATCTAGCACACTTCAAAGGAAAGCGCTCGCTCTCCGGAAATGAAGAACTTCATCGAGTGTGCCCGATCAATTGGGGAAGAGGTGCGAACGGAGTTTATAGCGGATGGGGTGGATTTCTACGCAGAACGGATCAGGACGGCTTACGGGTTGTAATTTATTTCAAGAGAACCCCATATAATTATTCATTAGAACAGGTACATTTGCGCCGATACAATTTTGGATAGATGGGGAGCTATTTATTGACTACATTATGTATCATCATTCTGATAAGATTCAGCACCATACATGTTGCTTTCAAGGAGTTGGAAATTCGTTTTATAAATAGATAATGAATTAGGAAGTGATTATATTTATGTCTCAGAAGAAGCTTAAAAGCAAAAATTATCACGTTGCAATATTAAGTGTCAGTTATTGTTTCTTAAAATTAGACCAAAAATGGCGGAGTGTAGCCCACAGCGTTTTTTAAAGAACGATTTGCTTAATAGTCCAGGGAAGTTAGGAAAAATAGCGGAAATTTTTAGGTGAAGCAGATATTGAGATGCGGTTTTCTGCATTGTGTTCAGGAAGGTCCCAGGAAAAAAGTCTATATCGTCTGGTTAAGCCATTTTTTGAAAAATGCCTTCTGGGCCGGAAAATGCATTTTCCAATTGCACCATTACTTGCACCATTACAGGAACGACTGGAAACTCGGAAAAATCGCTCGGAAATCGTTACACGAGGGTTTTCGGGGCTGCCGATCTCGATTCTGGCATTAGAATTACCCGGGGGTGCACGGGGGTGGCTCTGTGGGGGTGCGCGGGGGGTGAATTGGGGGAGAAATGGCAGCGTGCATGAAAATCGCTCCAAACTCGTTACTCGGGGGTTTTCGGGGATGCCGAATTCAATTCTGGCATTAGACTTCCCCGGGGGCGATCGGGGGTGGCTCTGTGGGGTTGTCTGGTGGTGATTGGGGGGGGAAATGGCAGCGTCCATGAAAATCACTCCAAAATCGATACTCGGGGGTTTTCGGGGATGCCGAATTCAATTCTGGCATTAGACTTCCCCGGGGGCGATCGGGGGTGGCTCTGTGGGGTTGTCTGGTGGTGATTGGGGGGGGAAATGGCAGCGTCCATGAAAATCACTCCAAAATCGATACTCGGGGGTTTTCGGGGATGCCGAATTCAATTCTGGCATTAGACTTCCCCGGGGGCGCTCGGGGGTGGCTCTGTGGGAAATGGTAAAGGAGAAAGTGAAAAATCACAAATTATGAAAATAATACTTTATTCAAATAACAAATAGGAGTTTTTATTAATGTTGAATTATTCATTATAAACTTAAATTTTTAACTTAAATACTAAACATCTTGTTCAAACTCTTCTTCTTCTTCCTCTTCATCTTCTTCCTCGTCACTATTCTCGGCCCCGTTGGAAGTGCCTTTTTGGTTTGAGCAATTGCCATCGCAATGCTTGCATGCAAGTGAGCACTCCAACCCACTTCGGCGGCACCCGCACCTCGTGCCACAGTCGGTTTCACAAGAACAAGAAATTTTGCTTAAAATTTCCTCGGGACCGGCTTCCTGGGTCATGGTGACAGGACTGAGCTCTCCATCCACCAATTCCCACCCCCATTCCAACGGATCTAAGGTCTCGTCTTGACCTTGTGAACCATACCAAGCCTGTACTTGGAAATAGACACGCTTGATATGCTCGGTTAACGCATTGGCAGTCGGGATTATGCGTGCAAGATCGACTTTTTTAGAATTGGTGGCTTCAGCATACATTTTTGCTCGATAGCTTTGGACGAGCTCAATCGCAGGTTTATCGCTCGTGCGCACATCTTTGTGTGCCCCGTAAAGAGCCAAAGCTAGACGAAGCCCATGATCTATTAAATTATCCATGGATACGTGTGTTTGCTTAAATATTTCTGCAAACCCATGTAAACACCACCACACATGTAGACACCACTCAAACACCAAAAAAGGTCGAAAATCCAAAAAACTTGATTATTTTAGCACTATATTTACGTATAACAAAAAACCAACGTGGTATAAGAGTGCCGGACAGAACTCAAACACCAAAAAAAGGTCCAAAATCCAAGAAACTTGATTACTGTAGCACTGTGTTTACATACAACGAAAAAGCAACGTGGTCCTAAACGACAGATGTAATACTGATGCCACACAGACGCCGACTGCATGCGGGAACTGGACCCATATTTTTTCTCTTCAGTCGATACAGAATATTTCTGTTCGCGCCGGTCCCCGTAGTAACGATACTCTACTCTGTAGCTTTGGCGCCTTTTTCAAATCCAGTTTCGAGGCACAAAAGACTTCCAAAGCAATTGTTTTTATAATATGTGCGTGTAATATTTATTTAATATTCAATCAAAATTTTTATTATTCATACCCCCGGGTAATTCTAATGCCAGAATTGAATTCGGCATCCTAGAAAACCCCCGAGTAACGAGTTTGGAGCGCTTCCCATGGACTATGCAATTTCCCCCCAGAATGACCCCCCCCCGGATACCCCCGCAGAGCCGCCCCCGAGCGCCACCGGGTAATTCTAATGCCAGAATCGAGTTCGGCAACCCCGAAAACCCCCGAGTAACTACTCCGAGCGATTTTTCCGAGTTTCCAGTCGTTCCTATAATGGTGCAAGTAATGGTGCAATTGGAAAATGCATTTTCCGGCCCAGAAGGCATTTTTCAAAAAATGGCTTAACCAGACGATATAGACTTTTTTCCTGGGACCTTCCTAAACACAATGCAGAAAACCGCATTTCAATATCTGCTTCACCTAAAAATTTCCGCTATTCCGGTGGATTTTGATCTAAATGCCCTGGACTATAATGAGAGTTTTAAAACAAACAACCACCCAGCACGGTACTAGTAGGCTGTGGAAATAACAACAGAACTGCGTATGGTTCGTTTTGAAATAGAATCTACGTAATTTCCCGCTACTTGTCACACATACTGAGAACTGTTGAAGTCACAGAGGGAGTGACACATCGTATTCTATGACATATCACAATAAGTGTTCACATAGAAATTTCTACGATAACTATGGACACAATGTATAAGTGTATTTGAAATAGTAATTGCATATAGGGCTTCCCGATACGATACGATACCGATATTTTTGTAAATTATCGATATTGTATTGAATCATGAATGAATTTATCGTCTTGTATTGATATTATTTTTGTAATATTATCGTATCGATATTGATTTAAATACGATATCGATACGATATTCAATATTTATTGATAGAAAATAATTGAAATTTATTTTTTTACTAGAAAAATTGCACTAAATTTGAATTTTTTACGTAAAAAATATTAAAATTATAGCAAATTCGAAAGGATAACATTTATATTAATTTATTTACTTAATTTCAATGAACAAACAAGCTAAGAAAAAATATNGGGGGGGGGGGGTACTTTAAAGGAGACAAGGACCGATAAAGTGCAAAATTAAATAATAAAACTAAAAAATTAGTTCGGTTATTGTATGACCTCGTACAATCCGATTAGAGATTTCGATTTGTCTAGCAGTTGTATGTGGCCTTAATGTTAAAACATCCTTCAAAATTAAAATTGATAACGGTCACGCCCTCGATGGGGTTCTAACCGGTACAACGCGCTTTTTAAATGCGTATTACATACCTTGCATCACTTGGAGAAGTCTAAATTATTTCACACACATTCTATCACACCGTATATCAATAATATACTTATCCACAAATTCATAATTTCTATAATTACGCATCATTGCGTAAACAGAGTTCTACCCATATTATACCAGCACCGAAACTCAAGATACTCTTTTCACGAAGATGACAATAAACAACTAATTTTAATGCGAGCAGTATATATCCAGTTGAGATAAACTTTCTGCGCCAGTATATTATAAATATTTAGCTACTGTACCTATGCTGCTAACAGTTCACCAACATATATCTTCACGAAGTGCAACCTAATTTGGGTGAAATAAATATTTTGCTATCAATAAAACATATTTTAAAATTTAAAAAATTATAGTTTTTCGGACATTTTTAGGCAATTATTGCTAAGGTATTTTTTAGCAATCGTCTTCCTCCATCAGGGCTCATCTTTCATTAAAAATAAGTCTCCAAGTGAGCACCCTGTGTAGTGATTACGATTTCCTGATGCTGCTTCAAATACTTTTTAGAAATGTTATTAATAAATAAATCACCCTTACCAATTTGTATGAGATTTGGAAAACACAATTGTGTTAAAAAATGTCATAGCTAAGGAGACTTCCTTCCAGTAGACTCATCACTCGCGCTAACCCCAGTATTCTCATCATCTTCCTTCACTGGCGTACAAAAGCTGAGATTAATCAGCGAACCGTTTTTGCCGCCGCCGCATATCTGTTGCAGGCGGCGGAGGCTCGCGGATCGAGATGTTCGCAACAATGGGATGAATGGGTGTCCCCTCCCTCAACTTTAAACAGCTCGCATTCGTCTTGAGGGCCGCAAAAACGTTTGGCTCACGTCACACGGCCATTCGTCATGTGCAGAAGGAATCTAGTGCCGCCACTGCCACCCCAGATTTTATTTAAATTGATCATCGGAAAATGCGAAAGGTGTCACTGAAGAATGAATCGGCGACAGAGAGGCACCGTCCGTTCCTTCGTTTCTATGTTTCCAATGTATAAGATCCTCTTTACTTGATTAGTGATTTAGTAAATATATCTACAGGGTGTAACTATAAAAATAATCATAATTCGTGAAACTAGGAAACAGTACATAACAAGTAATCTAACAGAAAACTCAAGCAGTAAACAATCAGTAATGATAAATGAAATACACAAAAATAAGAAAATAACCTGTTTACTCACCTGATTTTACAGCATATTACGATATACTTGACATTTTGTGGCTAATCCTCGAGTACTGATTCCAAATTTATCATTCTCTGAGTTTGTTACCGTCCAATATTACCGTATTGGCGTTCAAAACATCCACAATTTCATAAATGTTGAACCAATATTTTTTTATTCGTTACTTGACGGTAAGGAATAATTCTTCTTGCAACAACGTCGTTTTCTCCGGACAAAAAGTAAGATCTAACCATATAATACAAAAACTTGAAAATTAAAATACAAAAATACACCGCACCGTCACTATAAACGCTGAAATAAATAACCATGAGATTATAAACTTACACCACACAAAGGCACTTTACGAACCACAAACTGATAAAGTCAAAAACTAAAATGGAAATATATTTAACCCGTTTACCATCCCTTCATATCATACCATTCGCTGTTGAAGTGGCTGAATCAGAAAGTAATGAAACTGAGGGGTTATTGCTTTATCCATCGTTACGAACAATACCGTAGACATCAACTTGAGAAAGAGCTCATAAATTATCATTTACACTTTAATTATTATACGTGGCAACTTAAAAATGTTATACGTTCGGGGAATCAATTTCAGTCACTTGCCGTTCTTTTGCTCACATAGCGTTTAATTCATGTGTTGGTCGTACAAGGTGTTACACTCAATAGGTCACTTAATTTAAAAATAACAAAGAAACAGAACTTCTTAAGGAAGGTTTTTAGTAAGAATGTATAAAAGTAAAACAAATAAAAAACGGATTGAAATAAAGAGTATCAATGACTATTTTGTACGGGACAATGTGATTTCCGAGATTCAGGGAATCGCGGATCGTGGCAGAATTTGGAAACACGGATTCTTTTATGGTTTACTTGTTCTGATTACCGGTTATGTTTTGTAAATTTATTACTTTTCGTGGTAAAAGTTTTGCAGTCAGCCTTTTAAGACTTTATCTGGCGACTCTAAAATCTGCTTGAAATTCCTTATCTGTCAGTATTTATTGCTTAGAAGATGCTAGTATTTATTGAGTCCCAAACCGTTCTAAAAACTGATCAATAAATTATAATGCGTTTCGTTATAGTGGAAACATATCGTAGTTCTTGACATACCTACCTGTTTTAACTGTCCTAAATGTGTCCATTTTTACTGTATGTAGTGACAGTACTGACAGTAGTATAGTTCAGCTAAACTAGGTCAACGTCAGAAGTCATTAACACTGAGATTCACAAATTAAATACATAACATACACTACTTTAAAAAATAGTAAAACATAATACATTGTAAAAACTTGAACCGGTCTAAATAATATTTCATAATAATTAGATTAATATTTTGATTTATTTTTTGTTCGTTTTTTTAAACAACAAATTATTTTTCTAAAACATAAATATTTTCATTTACAATTAGTAACGTATCTACATACCGGTATTGCTGAATTCGTCCTCATTGACATAAAAAAAATGTGCTGATTTCAAAATGACACGTTTTTGCAGTTTATTTTTTAAATTATTAGTCCAAGAACCAACCATTTTATTCGAACACCAATTCAAGTTAGCTACAAACTACAATAATTTTAACAGTATTTCACATTATCGAAATTCATATTAACTTTATAAAAGTTGTAAATATAATTAGTAATGTGATTAATTTTAAGAATTTCCTATAATATGCTTAACCTGTATAATAACATAAATATTCTAAAAATTCAGCTTTAAATACAATGTACCCAAAAAGTAAATTCAAAAATATATTGCCACGGAAATGTTTCATTTGTTCGATGCTATCTCCAACAAAATTTTAAATGTAACCCTAAAATCCTCTATAGAAATATTGTTAATTATTAAATAGAATATGCCTTAATAACAAACAAACAAGTAATTATCTGAAGAATCACTGTTTTAGTAAAAAACTGTTAACCGAAAAACATACCGTGCTAGCAATGTATTTACGTGCGGCACACTACCGTTGCAGGGAAGTTATGATGTTTCGGTAACATTCGCAAATTGACAATTTTACGCTTTCGTGAGCTTAACCCGTTACGTATCTGTTAGTTCGGGTTGGCCGTTAATAAAAATGCAAAGATACAGCTCACACAAAAATGGAACGGCAGCATTATGTAGCGGAGGAAATTTGTTTAAATATTTATTTTACGGTCTGGGACACAGGGGACGGGTTTAATTGGAAAATTTCCGGACCGGCATTTCCTCTTTAGCGGTAGGTTTCGTATTTTGTGAGATTCTGCAATCTTGTAAATGACCACCGAAAACTTTTTTATTCCAACTTTTTGTTTACTCCGAAAACAAATGTTGAAATTTAGTATATCAAGGAAGTTCGGATTTTATTATCTGTACGGGATATCCATATAAGAAAGGACGAGGGTTGTAACGTAACTGAGGAATCACATAGCACAGATTGTGAGAGAAAAAAAATTGTAAAAGAATCCAAGAGAAGTCCGGAAATTATTTTGCGTTCCTCAGTTCGCCACCAAAATGACATAATAGAAATGGTCAATTGCATAAACATAGTTTTACTGTAATCCTAAGTAATTCTGCGTCATTGTGATGTAATTCATCAAATAAAAGCAAGAGGAGAGGGGGAACATTGTTTGATTAAAATGCCTATAACCTCGGCCTGAACTGAAATGCAGTGGCGTTTCGTCAGGTGACGCAAGTGACGCACCGCTTCACCTAAAATTTCCATTTGGTTGTGCAATTTAAAATGATTTTTAATTTTATATAAATTTTATAATTTAGGTATAATTCTATATTCAAAATGTATTGTGTTTAACTGTTAAATACGCAAAAATGAACAGAATAGTGCGCAGTAAACGCCTTCTAAAAAAACATTGCCTTCGTTGAACGTGAACATCAACCTCGTACCACACAACATATAGTATACGCAAGTGACGCAGATCGAAATCAGTCTACATTCCAGTCTTCGAAGCGGTGTTTACTGCGGTTGTCATGGCAACGAGACAGCCAAGACGGGAGTAAACTATGGCGCGGCGTGGAGGAACGAGTGACGCGGATATTGAAGCAGCATTGTCTTCGCTTAAACAGTTTATACGATACGCGTCGCTTACTGCACGATTATAACGGTTCTTAATTAATATTTGTTTTGTATAATAATCGTAGAAATGTTTCCTATGTATGATCCAGTATGTATTTTACTGAAAACGTCATTTTCCAGATTGAAAATTGAGCACAAAAAGGATTTTTTAAATTGCGAGAGACCTGTGCCTTATTCTCTCGATATGGAAAAAAGGGGGAAGTCAAAAGACAAAGTGTACGTTCCGAAGTTTCATAATGAATGGTATTTGGAGTATAAGTGGTTGTGTGGAAGTGTTTATTTAAAAAAACTTTTCTGTATGCCGTGTTTAATTGTGGGTGTAAAGTCAGGCGTGTGGAATAAGCAGGGATTTAACAATTTTGGGAACGTCACGCGAGGCTGTCGTAACCACAAAGCTTCTTTGGAACATGCATGTACGGTGTGCGTTAATGTTGCAGAAGTCCACGAGCAGAACTAATATTTATATTTTTTGTAAAACTATCACCAGTCACAATGTCTAAAGGGAGTTTTTGTTCTTTTTGGCCTACTTGACTTGATGATGTTCTTCGAATGTTGAATTCTGAACAATTTTTGGTCGTCTGTCAACTTGTGCAGAACAAACCGTGCACACACTTTTCGGTAGTCCAAATGTTCGGCCAAAATGCGATAAATTGATGTTTTTGAGATGCTCAATTCCAATTCCATGAACTTCAATGATGATTTTGGTTGATCTTTGATGATTTCCTGCGTAGCTTTGATAGAATCTGCGGTGATGACAAATTTCGGTTGGCAAACATGTTGCTCATTTTTTATGTCGTCATGGCCGTTTTTAAGTCGCATATATCACTCATGAACTCTGCCAAGGGATAAATAATCATCACCATAAACTTAGTTCATCAATTGAAACGTTTCGGTAAGTTTTACCAAGTTTAAAATAAAACTTAATATTAGTTCTTTGTTCAATCTTTGTACCGATGACACAAACATACTGTAACTTCAGACGTTATAACTCCGCTATGGGTCAAAATGTCATGAAATTGTGACATTACATCAGCGAAAGATCTACCTCTCCGACGTAGCCAATAGATGGCCTTACTAGAAATACCTATTTTTGAAAAGTTCTGTTTACTTTGGAACGCACGATATATTTGGAATACGAACTCTCATCAATTGTCCCACCTATGGAATACTGCAATATGGTTATACACATTTTCAACCGTTTCAATGTCCGATATGTCAAAAATATATTATAACTAAATCTATAAATCCTTATGTAATTGAAAAAAAGGCAGAAATGTCCGAAAGAGATCTAACAATTACAAGATGTCTTATTTTCTAAATAAAAAACCTTCTTTTAATTTTTTAATAGTGTCTCGCTTATTGTTAGAGATGGACCCAACAAACCCTATATGATAATGCTCGAGAGGGAACGTTAGTAGTTATACTATAGGCGTTCAGAGCCAAAATCATATGTATTTTCTGATGGAGGTTCATCCTGGTCATTTTTGACGAATTTTACCCCCTCTCCTCCTCCTTTTCCCTTCCCCCTCCCCTTCCCCGCCAGCCAATCAGAGCGCAGCATTTTTGGCGGGGAAAATGGCGGCAAATTCAAAATGTAGCCAGCTAGGGCTCTGCCCCCACATGCAGGTATACCTACGTAGGTATGCAGGTATCCCCCACGTAGGTTGCCTTCCCCGCGTAGGGCTTCGCCGCACCTAGGGCTTTGCCCCTGGGGCCCCGCGTCACCCAAGGCTTTGCCCCCACCTAAGACCCGCCCGTGCCGTCCGTGCAAGTATCTCCATGTAGGATTCCCCACGTAAGCAGCCCCAACGTAGGTATGTCGGAGTTAGGTTCCCGCGAGGAGCTTCGCCCCAGGGCCCCACGCTTCGGTGTTGGAGCGCAGCAAACGCTTATCAGTAGTAGTAGTACTTGGCGTTATCAGTAGATGACGTCAGGCGGGTTCGTATGATTACCGTAACCTCGTTTGCGGTGTAAAACCCATTAAAAAGTCATTAAGTACAGGTAATTAGTGCTAATGATTTCTCGGGTCAAATGAGGCCATTCAGTCGGTTCAGGGCCTCCTCCCAATTAAAATCTCATTAGGCAATTAAAAAACTATTAACTGCAAGTAATTAGTTCGGGTCAAATGATGTCATTCAGTGGAAAAAATTTCAAGACCATCTAAAAGATTTGACTAAATCTTAAATTTATGTCTATGAATTATTCGATATTTTTAACCGGTGGTTAGACGACATTTAGTATGAGGTACCACTTAAAAAATCAATAATTCGGGTTCTTAAAAGACGCTGGTGTTATATCAACCAANGTTCAAAATTTTGTCCACCGACGTGTAAACACATTTGGGTCCGTCTTACTCAGTTTCTACGAACTAACACAAATTCTGTCTTGTTTCACCATAACACAAATACTTCACCATAATACAAATGTTTTCTTGCTTCACCATAAACTAAAACAATATCCATCAACTCCGAGTTGCCATACACGCAAGCCATTTTTGACACTAACTACTAAAAAACTGTTATACACATCGGATTTCAGTATTCGGAGTCGCTGAGGCCACGTGGCTCTCCAGGCGTATTACGAATGACACTAGAGACTACAGTTGTCCAGCTATGTAATGGTTGAAAACACTACAACTTTTGTGAATCACCCTGTAGTTTTACATATTTTAGAAAACAAATATTTCATCTAATAGCAAGTGCATTTCATGTTCTTTACAACAAAACATGTTTATAAAATATATATAAAAATGAAGACTATGTGGTATTGTGTTAATTCTGGTTATTCTGTAAGATTTTGTACTTCTTTTATCGGAATGGATTTAAGTGACCTTAAATAAATACTCCACTTTTCTTCTCTTCAAATTCTCAATTGCTGTAAGACATCTTTACTTTATCGAACGATCCTTTTTTTTATTTTAATTTAAATTTGACTGAATGGATCTGTCTACTTTAGGATCAGAACAAAACTTTGTAGATAACGCCGGTTCATTTTGATTTGCGTAATTGGGTTTGTGTTCGTGTCAGTTCATTTCATCCGGAGAACTTATTTACAACAGGTTGGCATATGGTTTTGATTATTAAGCTGTAAATTTAACCCATGTGAGCAGCAACTGTAGAAATTGTTTGTATGGCGAAATGTTACTTACTGTTAAGGAAATAGATGATTCCTCTTTTCAAATACTTATTGTATTTGAAATACAAATTTGATTACTTCAAATTCTCTTCAATATATTCTCTGCAATATCAGCAGTTGTGTCCACAAATTAATCCTTTGAAATCAACTAATTTGGTATTTGGTACTAAAACTGAACGGCATTTATATTTCATATTCCTTTTGTTAGGAGCAAGTGTAAGAATATATAAATTCTCTAAACTTCACCTTGTACATCTGTATACAGGGTGTTTCAGTTCGAGTGAATCAAACTTTAACCACAAATAGAACTCAATAAATAATTCAGAATTGCCTTATAAAGCAAGAGCCTAATTCCCAACGTTTTCACTATACAGAGCCGTATTGGTCATATTATTTACGAAATCTTTGGTGCTTATAACAAATTGATTCAAATTTGGTGTAGTGTTGACATTTTTACATGTGCATAATTTACTGTTGAATTTACAAATTTTTGCAGGTCAGTGGCGTAGAAATGGGTAATACATTGGTATATTTTTTTACCCCAACTTCTACCCCAATGAACTAATAATCATTTGGAATTCATTTTTCTAGATTCCGTGGACAATTTTACATAAAAATGGTATAAAATCGGTGTAATGTATCGTTTTACCGAAAATCTCAGTTGATTGAGAGACCGTTCTTCTGGTAATAAAAATACACACTAATTAATATTTTAAGTTTATTATTGCTTTGTTGTTTTTTCTTGGTAAATGTTGTGTACGGATACTGTAATGGACGCACAGCGCAGATTTCAAATTAATATGTGGGTGTAATTTTTTGAAGAAATTATATCTGTTTGAAACAAACGGACCATTGAATGAACACGGATACTTATAATTGCTTCAGAATGGCACATATGAAATTTTAGAGGAGGTGCCATTGAATATGCTCTCCACCGCACTGTAGCGTAACAAAAAAATAAGGTCAGAGGAGGAATTCACCACATTAGGAATTGAATAAATAGTACACAAAGGATTATATTTAGAATTTACCAGTGGTTCCGCAGATGTAAAGGCATATTATTTAATTTTGTTTTGAATTGTAAGTTAATGCGTGACATTGTAGTAATATTAATTTAAAATTTATTTCATATCCTTAAGAAATTAAATTTCTTATGAGAAGTACGGTCTTCCATTCAACTGAAATTTTCGGTAAAACTATACACTATACCGACTTTCAACAAGTATACCTTTTTTATGTAGAATTGTCCACGGAATCTAAAAATGACTGTTAGGTCATTGGCGTAGAAGTTGGGGTAAAAAATCCCACTTTTCTAACCCATTCCGACGCCACTAACCTACAAAAATTTGTAAATTTTACAGTAAATTATTCACATATGTAAATGTTAACACCACACCAAATTTAAATCAATTTGTTATAAGCACACCAAAGATTTCGTAAATAAAATGATTGTAACAACCGACCAATACGGCCCTGTACAGTAAAAATGGTGAGACTTAGACCCTTGCCTTATAAGGCAATCCTGAATTATTTATTGAGTTTTATTTGTGGTTAAAGTTTGATTACTCTAACTGAAACAGTCTGTATATGTACATAAGGTCAGTTAATATTATTATGAATTAAGAAACCTGAAAAAGAAGCGTGTTCAAGAAAATTCTGTTAGTTTAAATAAATACAAATATATGTATCGTTCTATTTAAAAACTTGAGCACAAACAAACGTCAGAGGGCACGAACCATTGTTTGCTCATGCTCATTATTGCTTGCTTCGTTTTTATGTGTTTCCTGCCTTAGAGAAACATTTATTTATTAAAAAAGTTTTTGTCACTTATCTGGAAAAAATTATCCTATATAGCTTCATGCTACAATAATTTTCTATAAGTTGAATCTTTTAAAATTTATTTTATAACGAATGAAGCTGAATGAAGTCTGTTTAGAAAATGTGCGGTTGGAAAGATCCCTGCATCGGCTCTAGCTAGTATAATATTCAACGCCGCATAACCAATACTTCCACTCCACTCAATAAGTACCCAACTGTGTAGCACATATTGCACTCCATAAGAGCAAACCTCAAAGAGCCAACCGAGCAATAAAATAATCCCGTTGCTTTGTTGGGAGCTGGCGCGGGAGTCCATTTTATGGTTTCGTCACATGTGAACACTTTTGATAAAAGCGTTCGGTTGCATTTTTATGAATCGCGGAGCTCCTGATGAAGTCCTTTATACTGCGATAGCGTCTCGAAAGCCATTCGAATGCCGACAACGACTACGTTTTATATGGGTCCATAAAAATTATCAATCTATCTGGAACAAGTAGCCGGGGTAGTTGGCGTAGAAAGGTCTAACGTTTCAGGCTTCCACTGACACATTGAACTGAAATGACAAGAGTTTTAATTTTGGATGTAGATGGGGTTTCAAAGATTCAAAGAGAATTAGAGATAGCTTTCTATTTTTTGTCATGCACCAATTTGCTAGATACTCATTAGAAAAAAGGGGTTTCCTATTGGCATAGGCGTAACTAGTAGAGGGACGGGGGGAGCGGGGTGTGCACGGCCCAACCTAGAAAGCCCAGAAGAAAAAGATGCAATAATATAATTTTCCTCATATCGGTAAGTCGCTGACTGCGCCACGAAAGAATGCCGGGGATTTGAAATATTATATCGGTAAGTCATTGATCGTGTTTTTTTAAGAGCCTCCCATAGAGCTTGCAGCAGCCCTAGGTCCACCCTAAGCACAAATCCTAGCTTCGCCCATGCCTATTGGGCCTAAAAATTTATTGTCTTTTCTTATTACATCTAAATATGTATCTAGAAATTGCGAATACATGCGTATTAGCTGATGCTGTTCTTAATGCATTTTATACGTCCCAAAAACAACGCAAGATTTGAATTGTACCCCATTTTCATCCCGAAGAGTGCGGCTCACATATTGTAGAAACCACGTTGTGATTGTAAAAATTCATTACAAGTACGGAGAGTGTGTAGCTGAGACTGTGCGGAAATTACGTGAAATTTTCAATAGAAGGAACACACCAAATGAAACAACTGTGAAAAGATTACTTGCCTTTGAACAAACAGGTTTGGTTACAGGCAATAAAAAAAACAGCCGAAAATATTGCTACGGTGAGTGAAAGTGTGGCGGAAATTCCTGTAACCTCAGTGCGCCGTCGATCTCAACAATTAGATATTTTAAAAAACAGAATGCAGTGGATTTTAACAAAATATCTTAGTGGATATGGGAACAAGCAAAACTGTCGAATTTGGGGCAGATTGCAGAAACAATCCTCGGGTCATTCAGGAACAACCACTGTATATCCAAAGAGTGACAGTGTGGTGTGGTGATTGGTGATTCTTTTTTGAAAATGAGGCTGTAAGCGCAGTGACAATGGAGAATGATATCGAGAAATGCTATTGAATTTTTTGTTGTCTAATTTGGACGACATGGAATTGGACGCTATGGATTTGGATGTCATATGGTTCCAGCAGGATGATTCCACCTACCGTGCGGCACATGAAACAATCATCATCTCACGTAATAGTGAAGTGACCTGGCCATCAAGATCATACGATCTTAAGCCATGTGACTTTTTCCTGTGGGATTCGTAAAGTTTATTATGTTCAATTGAATACCACTTCTGAACTACAGGCAGGAATTCGAAGAGTTATCACCGAAATTCATCCGCAGGTATGCGAAAGCGTGATACAGGTTTTTTTTAAAAGAAGTCGATTATGCCAAATGAGTCACGGAGGACATTTGACCGGTGTCCTTTTTCATATTTAATGACAATGTCTATCTATCCTTTAAAAATATTTTAATTAATAAAATCTTTTTTTCTCATATGAAATCCTTCGTTTCTTTTAGGTTAATAAACATTTTATCATAGTTCAATGGAAGTTTGTAATAATAAATGCAGAAAATGTACTGTAACTATCATAAGTTGGCATTGATCTGGTGTAAGAGTTTAGATGTTGATAGTCATGTAGACTTATCGTAAAACTCAAGTGTTTGTGTGAGAGTGCAGTTTTAGTTTCGATAGGAAATAAGGAACTGTTTTTATACCGTTCTAATGACGATGCAGAATTTCCATACGGCGTCCCTTTTAGAGGTCGACCGTCACACTCTCTGTAGTCGACCATTTAGCAAGGTTATGATATTGCCCAATCACGTGCAGATGGATCGTATGTGATTTATGTAAGCAGCTTGGTCTCTGAAAGCTGGAAAATAGTAGTCCAGGTTCACGTGTTGAAGTTAAGAAGTTATGGTTAATATTATTTACCTAGTTGTTTGTTAAACAGATTGCTCCAATTGGTACTTCTATTTCTGGAGCATATGTGGTAGCAATTTGGTTTTGGCAGTGCGGCAGAGGGCAGTAGATCACTCACTACCTGAGGTGTGGCATCTGGAGTCCTACAGGTGTCCTTAAATGTAATGATTCCTCACAATCGCAGATCGCAAAGAAGGTTGCAATTTATTGTTCCTAAGCGGTATGGGCATTCCCATATTCACAATGAACACGCCCGAAAGGGAACTGGCAAACCCCCCTCGGGTTATTACCATCGTCGTCACCATCGTCGCCATCGTTGTTGTCATCGTTGTTGTCATCGTCATACTGCAATTTATTTGAACGTACTTGTTCCACGAAATTTAAAAAACGGATGTTTTACACAAGAAAGATGCCTTTGTTGGACTTGTAGGACATACCGTTTTCGAGCAAAATCGATGCTAAAAGTTCTATCGCCTTACGAAAATTAAAAGGTAGTACTTTTTAATATTAGTTTCGGTATTTTTTAAATCTCTTTTAAAAGTATTCATTCTTTTGAAGTTTTCTACTACTAACTAAAAAGTACTGAAGAAACAGCCCTATGGACTAGTTTGCAATGTTTAAAAAAATAATGATTGAAAATAAGATCACCTTTAGTTTACCAAAATATATGAGAATGCTTTTGCCACTCACTAAATGTAGAGCGTAACCGTAACCGTGACACCCTACATCTATTACCGTTTTCGAGTAAAATCGATGCTAAAAGTTCTACCGCCTTACGAAAATTAAAAGGTAGTACATTTTAATATTAGCTTCGGTATTTTTTAAATCTCTTTTAAAAGTATTCATTATTTTGAAGTTTTCTACTACTAGCTAAAAAGTACTTAAGAAACAGCCCTACGGACTAGTTTGCAATGTTTAAAAAAATAATGATTGAAAATAAGATCACCTTTAGTTTACCAAAACATTTGAGAATGTTTTTGCCACTCACTAAATGTAGAGCGTAACCGTAACCGTGACACCCTACATCTATTGGTGTTATCACGGAAAGATTCGATCTAACTCACCACCAAAAAGTTCGCCGCCTCTACCAAAACGCTCGCTTGCATTTTTACAAATTGTCTGGTGATGTTCTTTACACACGCCAGTGTCTCAAAAGCCATGCGACTGCTGACGACGACTCCATTTTATACGTACCCATAAAAATTATCAAACTAGCTGAAACAGTGCGGCAGCCGCTATCGGAAACATAAAACCCCGACGCGGTTTTAGTGCTCGACAGCCAGCGCATCTGATCAAGGCTAGTCACAAACCACCTGGGATATGGATTTTTCCGTTTCCACTACAAACCAGCTCTATGAGAGAATAAAAACTAGTTGAGGCTTTCAGAAAGTTTCGGAATAACATATCTCCTAATTACAGCACATGAATAAATTCAGTAAAATATATTGCAGTACAGAAATAATGAATATTAGGTAAATTTGTATTGAGAAATATGCATTTTGATTTTGTACTAATATTGTAGATTAAACAAAATAACATTTCCGGCTAATACAGAATATTTATTTTCAAAGCAGTAACTATAGTGAGCACTTTCTTATTTACCACAAACCGTAATCATGGAAATTTTAAACTGCAGTGATTGTAACCAATATCCGGTAAATATTTATAAGAGGACACAGATGGTATTGCTAAAAGTCCCTAGATTTTTCAAATTCTTAATGTTTTAATTTAGAATCTAATTTTATTTAAAATTTCCTGATGAACTTCCTATGCATAAAAAAATTGTTAATTAACTGTTCAGGTTGAACTGAACTAAATTTTGTGTAGTGCATAATAATCTTTTGTACTAAGTAGTGTGCAATTTATTGTTTTAATACATGTTGAGTCATTATTTTCAAGGGCGATGTTTTTTAATGCCTGTACTAGTAAAGCAGTTTTGAAATTTTACTTGAAACAAGTAGCAGTTGTATTTATTTTACATGAAAATCTACAAGTAAATAATTTCTGTAAGAACGGAGCAGAATCTACTCCTTTTCAATATGGTTAACTTGTTCAAGACAACAATTCTTTACCCCTGAAAATCTATTTATAAAAAAGTCTACATCTTTACTCATTTGTATTATACTGCAAATCACGTGTTTCTTTGGTAGTTCTCAAATTAAGCAATGTTGTATACAGGGTGTGGCGTGTGTAATCTATAAAAATTAAACTGCAGCTTCCTGATGATATTTGTAATAGAAAACTTATATACGAAAAAGCTCTATCTTCTCGTTTTTTTTTTGTAAATTAAAGTTCATTTATTCAACGAAAATGAAGGCCGACCCGGTGTTATTTATTAAAAACATTGGAAATGTTTTTATGCGACCCGAGATGCCACCTTATAATTTAAGTCGGTATAATCTAATTAGAGTAATACTAAAAGAAGGTTAGGTTACATTGTCAAAAAATGTGTGCAATCAACTGATTTTGTATTTATATTGAATTCATTAATCACTTAATTATTAAATATTAAGCATCGTCCATCGACCCATCAGTGTTAATAAGTGAAAGATTCAAGACAAAATTTTTATTTTGTAATTCCACGATAGTGACAGTGTAATTTTTATAAAGAAGTAAAAAATAAGAATAGCGTACAGATAAAATTAAAAACGAGATTCTTATTTCTTACGTTGCTTAATTTTTTAGTTTGTGCACAAACTAGTTTTACAATGAACCGAGAAAACAATACATTTACTATTTCCGAACGTCTCGGTATGGTGTTACCGGGAACGATGGCCACAATGTCACCCCCCATGTGCAAATACAATCTTACAGTGCATTCAGCGGTTGCAAGATACGGGCAGTGTTATTCCTCGAGGAGAAGAACGTGGTCAGCAAGTGAACCTTAATGTTGAAAATGCTGTGTTGGAAAATCTTGACGGAGACCCCACAATTACTACTCGACGACTCGCACTGCAAGTAGGAACGTCATCTCGTACCGTACAGCGCAACTTAAGGCGCCAGCTGTTGCACCCCTATCATCTGCAACCGGTTCAACAGATTATACCGCTGGATTGTGATCAACGAATGCGTTTTTGCAGATAGTTTTTACGACAATGTGCCAATCAAGTAGACTGGATGCGTTGGTGTCATGCCTGTATCCGCGCTAATGGGGATCAATTTTTATTTCATTTTGTTCCATATTTTAATGGAGTTTGTTTAGTGCGCGCGGTTGGCAACTACAGATGTTTACGGATGTGATTTTGTTTGCGAACTCTTGCAGTAACTACAATGCATTTAAGATAGTAATTACTATTAATTATTATAATAAGAAAATATTAGTTTTTTTTTAAATATCTATTTTTCTTAGTTTGTACTTTTGCATTATTGAAAAATTACCCAAAAATTGAGAAGTATCTTTCTATCTTTCAACAACGATTTGTTTACGCGGCTGGTCTACAGCACGTTAACTTATCGTACAGCACACGGACAGGACCATTCCAGAGAAAATATTTTGATTCATAATTGAATTTTAATTAACGAAAAAAACTTTTTCGTATAAGACTTTTCTATTACAAATATCGTTAGGAAGCTGTAGTTTAATTTTTATAGATTATACACGCCACACCCTGTATAATCAGATAATCAAAATCGCTCTTTATGGAAACCTTTTGTGTCGCTCATTTCATGTATTTTGTTGTTGTCATCGTTGGCAACGCTGACACTAATTCGACGTTATCATTGGCTGCGATGGCCTGTTGATATTTTGATAATTTTTATGTATTACGTCAACTTCAATCATTCTAGATTTCTCTGTTTCTCTGTACAAAATTCAGAATCTCTCTGTATAAATTCAAAACAGAATATTGAAAATATAAATACTTTTCCTGTAAACCATGAAGTTCTTGTCTTTTGTCCTTGGACACGGATGCTAATCAAATTTTGGTTATACATATTTCAAATTTTCATTTCGCATTAAGTTTACATGAACAGTTTTTCCTGTTGTTCTACTGTCTTTTATTTAATGATCCTCGCCATTAATAAATATACGTGTCAGCGCTGAATTGGCAAAATTTTCCTTTTATAAAATTCACGCTCCAAAAATCCTCACGCATTCGAGCCGAATGAACACATCCGAAAACTATATATGGGCATAACTTTCCTGGAGACGTACCGACGCGACGCCTACATTTTAGAACCTGACACATAGTTGCCTGCAGAATAAAGAAAAAGGGGATTGTAGTCAGGCGGCTGAGCCGTAGAAAATTTCATTATAGCTTTAAACGTAATAGCGTAAAAAAATTTTCTCCGGGCTTGTTTCAACAATTATTTCAAAAGAATATAGTTAATTATGTCTAGCTGTGTGTAACACAAAAGGTATTTACATATTTGCGACATTTAAGTATTTATACTTGCCTATGCCTTCTGCAAATGTGATACTTCCCACGCGAAAATTAATGAGGGAGTTAACTACTTCCAGCACGGGTGTACAGTCATGTAAAAGACAAAATTATTTCGTGTATTTTTATATAAATTCTTATTATAACGGTTCCTAATATATCAAAATCTGGGGTACTTTTCCATGATTCAGTTATAAGGCACTTACCAACCTTATAGCTTAATATATTATTATATAAGGGAAAGGCAAAAGAAACACAGAATACAGCACAACTAAAAATTAATTATATCACAAACAGGATGTTATAAGCTAAAAAAATGCTTTCGAGCTGGATATCATTTGAATAATAAATTAATTAAATGATTTTCAGCAGGATGAAATTGAGGTTCAACCAATCATAGAAATTGTTAATACTCAATTAGAATGACTGAAACTCAAAAATAAAAGAAATATACTAGTGTTTTCAGAGACCATTAACCATTATATAGGGAGTTTCAAAAAGATTCGAATTCTTCCAGGATTGAGTCATATCAAAAAGAGTTTCAAATAAAAGTTGTAGGACATCAAGAAACCAATACCTAATATGCTTTTGGATTAAATTTGATTGTGACCTTAAGTTTCAAGGTCAACTTGAAAATATTAAATGAAACACCTTATTCACGCCAGTAATCGACAGAACATAAGATTTTACGTCTGATCATGTATTCAAAAAATTTTTTCGATGTGTCCTGGTAGGTAATTTAGAGGTCAAACTCATTTTGCTCTGAAAAACTCGATGCTTAAACAAACGTGTTTTAAGTAAAATTTATAGAAGTTCGATTAACTAATTAGATAGTAACCTTGGATTGACCGCATCAAATCCAAGGTTTCCTGATATCCTACTTTTATCTGAAATTTTTTTGTTAAGTCTCAATTTTGAAAAGTTAACGGAGTATTTGTGTCTTTTTGGGACACCCGGTATATTTACTATAAATGTAAGATATTGTTTATAAAAGCAATTTGTCTGATTTTGCCCATGGTGTTATATTTATTTAAAATTTGGATACATTTTTTCTTGCTGTAACAAGAAAACTAATTAAATAATTGCTTAAAAAACTTACAGCGCTCTCTGTGAAGCCGTATAATACTAACCTAGTGTTTTCTGCCACCGATAAGCGCCAGCAGAATATCTAAAAAACCGTAAAACCAATTTACCCCATCCCAACCAGTGAATAAAAAAAGTTGACGCCCTGCACGCCTATCACAGAGTCCTCGAAATACCAGCAGCTTACGTGCCATTCAGCGCAATATCTTCATAAAAACTGGCTAACTGATGTAGGAGCGCGGGCTTTGCAGGTGTCTATGCATAAGAAGCTCAACAAAAGGGCCCCCTGAGCGCCTCGAAAACGTCTTGGAGATGTTACCGTTTGAATGCTCTTTGGGAATTGCTCTCCCATCTATCCCGCTTCTGACGGCGTCGTTCGCCCTCGCTCCTGTATGATATTCAACGACAGATCTTAAAAGAACTGCTCCAAAACATCAAGGAATTTATTTACCCTAATCACTATCCAAGTTTGTTGATAGAAAGTTAAAACATAACCAATTTCTTCACGATGAGTCATAAGCAGCAGAGAGAGTTATTTCAGAGTTCGTGCAAAATCACACACAAATCTAAAAAGCCAGTAAATTGTTTCTAATGTCTGCCCTTTTAGAAATATATACAATTACAATAAACAGTGTTGATTTGATTACAAAATTCATTATAAAGGGGTAAGGCAATGTGTCAACGCAAATCCGTAGAGGCAAACAAAGAGAGTTAAATACTGCGTTGTTGCTAAGTAACCGGACCCTGCTCGTATAAATCTCGTGGTGAAAATTAAACAATGTGGAGTCACTGGAATCATTGTAGATGTTTACTTCTCTATCCAACAAACATAAAAAACACTGTTTTTGTCTTATTCACTGTTCCTTGCGTTATAATGTAGAATGAGTCAGCACTGTATAATGTATTTTTTTATTATACACTGCACATTTATAGGTTATGCAAAGTACGATAAAATATTTAAGTGTGGCGTGACTTTTTAAATTTTTACATTTTTCCATTTTTTCATCATCAAATAATTTAATTTTTGGTTTTTTACTAATTGCTGATAGTTTACTCGTTTTTGAGGTTGCAAAACTTTTTTATTTTTACAGGTTAGGTTATGATAGATTTGGAATTCTTGACATAAAATTCACATACTTTTTGCGATTATAAATAAATAATTTACTTTTATTTACCTAGCAACAAGTATTATTGAATGTTAAATCAATAATACTTTATAACTTGTTTTTAAGTAATATTAGGTTAGGTTAGACTATGTGAATTTAAATTTGTTTCAAAACTCGGCATAAATTTTACGTATAAATCAATGTTTTATGATTTTATTCTGATTTTTTATTGTGTATAATATTGATTTCACTCATGTTTAACCAAAAATCAATCAATCAATATCTTACACAAAAAGTTAAAATGCTAATCAATTTCTATAAATTTAGAGTATTTTTTCTCAAAAAAGCTCGTGAAGGATTTCTTAGGAAATTCCTAAAGAAAAAATTTTAAAAAAATTCCTATTTTGGACAATTTTTATTGGATCTAATCATTTTTGGAACTACTAACTGCAAAAGGCTTCAGTATGCAACGATGTTCCAGCACACTATAATCATCGGGCCAGAGCATATCTAACAGATATCTTCCAGCAGAGAGTAATTGGAAGGGGAATTGCCTGCGTGCTCCCCTGACCTCACCACTCTTGACTTTTTCCTCTGGGGTTAAGTCCCTTGTGTACTCAACACCAATAGGAACAGTACCTGAGCTTATCGAGCGCATCTTTACAGCGTTTGATACCAACTATAATTGAATATTGAACATTTTATGTTATCCTGAAGCTCTTGTCATCAAAAAAAAAAAAAACAGAATAAACTGTTACTTTTTGTTCATTCTTATCATGAGTATTAGTATAGGTGAAAATCTATTCGCATTTTTCGCCACCACTGGGTTTTCACAGCAACGAGCTACAAACAAGCGTTACAGTTCACAATAGCATAAAACAGCATCTACCATCCAAAATACCAAATAATAAATAAATAGATTGTGGAATTGAAAACAACGATAACCTTAATTACATTGCCGTATCGTCAATTTGAACACTAGGTACCAACTTTTTTTCATTTTGAAGTCGGGAGATTTATAGATAGAGGGTCCCTAAGAAAGCAGCAGTCCCACTTCAATTTTCTTATTTCGTATCCAATCTAATTGGAGAGTTCCCGGTTTTCGATTTATTGGCCTTCGAATTAAATTTTAAATTCAAAGACGGTCTACAAATAGCGCGTGGTGTATTCAAATGTTGAGATGTATGCAGGCAGCGGGATGAGCTCCTCGGCAGAACGAGCGTGGCGGCGCGAGGGGTGGCTGCGAGGCGGGAATGAATTACAGCGATATTACCCACTGCTGCACAGATTACAAATTTAAGATCGCGGCATGTCTTAGTACGGGCTTAGTTTTACGACGAGGGCAGATAAAAATATAAATTAGTCCCTCGATTTGATCATTTTTATGATTTTAGTTATGGGGCTGATTTCACCGGAAAAGAGTCAGTTTAGGTTGGGTTATTAAGTTATAAAATTTATAATAAATAGGACCTGTAAAAGCACCGTCGTAAAATTTCTTAATTTAAAATATATACACCCGGGGAAAATTATGCATGTATAAGAGAATATGCTGTTCAGAATAATGATGAAGTAATAGAGCAACATAATTTATAAATATGCTTTATTTTGTGTCTTTTTTTTTACTACACTGTAAACAAATGCAGTGCATTTTTTTATCTAGCTTTTAAAAACTTTGTTGATGATGCGTTAATCCCTGATAATGCTAATGTTAACAAAAATAATTTCATAAAAATAACATTGGACTAATTCTTTTGAAACAAGTTTTAATTGAATTATATACAGGGATGGCCAGAAGTACGGAATAAAATTCATATCATTTGAATCAGTTAATTTTTTTTTAAAACACCGAAACAACTGATTTTGATTTTTTCCCATCTTTCGGTTATATAATAATTAATTTTTCTTCAACCCCCTAACCCCCAGCTACCCCTACATTTTTTTTTTCAAATGGAAACATAAGGCATGAGGGGGCTCGTTGAAAAGCTTATAGAAAACCGAATTCAGCCATACCAAATAAACAAGTTTAATTTTTTCAATAACAAGTTTTTTTTTCATTTATAAATTGAAACAACTAGATAATTTACAAAAATAAACTCAATGTCGCAAATGCTGAAAATGTCCTTCATTCACTATTTGGCATTCTACAGGACGATAGTAAAAGCTGTCCACAGCATTATGAATGACTTCAGCTGGTAAATTATGGATCTCCGCCCTAATCTTGTTCTTTAAATTCTCAATATTATCCGGTCTGTCCTGGTACACTCTTTCTTTCAAATATCCCCAAAGAAAATAATCCAGGGGTGTTAAGTCGGGGGATCTTGGCGNCGATTTGTTTACGCGGCTGGTCTACAGCACGTTAACTCATCGTACAGTACACGGACAGGACCATTCCAGAGAAAATATTTTTATTCAAATTGAATTTTAATTAACGAAAAAAACTTTTTCGTATAAGAGTTTTCTACTACAAATATCGTTAGGAAGCTGTAGTTTATTTTTTATAGATTATACACGCCACACCCTGTATAATCAGATAATCAAAATCGCTCTTTATGGAAACCTTTTGTGTCGCTCATTTCATGTATTTTGTTGTTGTCATCGTTGGCAACGCTTACACTAATTCGACGTTGTCATTGGCTGCGATGGCCTGTTGATATTTTGATAATTTTTATGTATTACGTCAACTTCAATCATTCTAGATTTCTCTGTTTCTCTGTACAGAATCTCTCTGTATAAATTCAAAACAGAATATTGAAAATATAAATACTTTTCCTGTAAACCATGAAGTTCTTGTCTTTTGTCCTTGGACACGGATGCTAATCAAATTTTGGTTATACATATTTCAAATTTTCATTTCGCATTAAGTTTACATGAACAGTTTTTCCTGTTGTTCTACTGTCTTTTATTTAATGATCCTCGCCATTAATAAATATACGTGTCAGCGCTGAATTGGCAAAATTTTCCTTTTATAAAATTCACGCTCCAAAAATCCTCACGCATTCGAGCCGAATGAACACATCCGAAAACTATATATGGGCATAACTTTCCTGGAGACGTACCGACGCGACGCCTACATTTTAGAACCTGACACATAGTTGCCTGCAGAATAAAGAAAAAGGGGATTGTAGTCAGGCGGCTGAGCCGTAGAAAATTTCATTATAGCTTTAAACGTAATAGCGTAAAAAAATTTTCTCCGGGCTTGTTTCAACAATTATTTCAAAAGAATATAGTTAATTATGTCTAGCTGTGTGTAACACAAAAGGTATTTACATATTTGCGACATTTAAGTATTTATACTTGCCTATGCCTTCTGCAAATGTGATACTTCCCACGCGAAAATTAATGAGGGAGTTAACTACTTCCAGCACGGGTGTACAGTCATGTAAAAGACAAAATTATTTCGTGTATTTTTATATAAATTCTTATTATAACGGTTCCTAATATATCAAAATCTGGGGTACTTTTCCATGATTCAGTTATAAGGCACTTACCAACCTTATAGCTTAATATATTATTATATAAGGGAAAGGCAAAAGAAACACAGAATACAGCACAACTAAAAATTAATTATATCACAAACAGGATGTTATAAGCTAAAAAAATGCTTTCGAGCTGGATATCATTTGAATAATAAATTAATTAAATGATTTTCAGCAGGATGAAATTGAGGTTCAACCAATCATAGAAATTGTTAATACTCAATTAGAATGACTGAAACTCAAAAATAAAAGAAATATACTAGTGTTTTCAGAGACCATTAACCATTATATAGGGAGTTTCAAAAAGATTCGAATTCTTCCAGGATTGAGTCATATCAAAAAGAGTTTCAAATAAAAGTTGTAGGACATCAAGAAACCAATACCTAATATGCTTTTGGATTAAATTTGATTGTGACCTTAAGTTTCAAGGTCAACTTGAAAATATTAAATGAAACACCTTATTCACGCCAGTAATCGACAGAACATAAGATTTTACGTCTGATCATGTATTCAAAAAATTTTTTCGATGTGTCCTGGTAGGTAATTTAGAGGTCAAACTCATTTTGCTCTGAAAAACTCGATGCTTAAACAAACGTGTTTTAAGTAAAATTTATAGAAGTTCGATTAACTAATTAGATAGTAACCTTGGATTGACCGCATCAAATCCAAGGTTTCCTGATATCCTACTTTTATCTGAAATTTTTTTGTTAAGTCTCAATTTTGAAAAGTTAACGGAGTATTTGTGTCTTTTTGGGACACCCGGTATATTTACTATAAATGTAAGATATTGTTTATAAAAGCAATTTGTCTGATTTTGCCCATGGTGTTATATTTATTTAAAATTTGGATACATTTTTTCTTGCTGTAACAAGAAAACTAATTAAATAATTGCTTAAAAAACTTACAGCGCTCTCTGTGAAGCCGTATAATACTAACCTAGTGTTTTCTGCCACCGATAAGCGCCAGCAGAATATCTAAAAAACCGTAAAACCAATTTACCCCATCCCAACCAGTGAATAAAAAAAGTTGACGCCCTGCACGCCTATCACAGAGTCCTCGAAATACCAGCAGCTTACGTGCCATTCAGCGCAATATCTTCATAAAAACTGGCTAACTGATGTAGGAGCGCGGGCTTTGCAGGTGTCTATGCATAAGAAGCTCAACAAAAGGGCCCCCTGAGCGCCTCGAAAACGTCTTGGAGATGTTACCGTTTGAATGCTCTTTGGGAATTGCTCTCCCATCTATCCCGCTTCTGACGGCGTCGTTCGCCCTCGCTCCTGTATGATATTCAACGACAGATCTTAAAAGAACTGCTCCAAAACATCAAGGAATTTATTTACCCTAATCACTATCCAAGTTTGTTGATAGAAAGTTAAAACATAACCAATTTCTTCACGATGAGTCATAAGCAGCAGAGAGAGTTATTTCAGAGTTCGTGCAAAATCACACACAAATCTAAAAAGCCAGTAAATTGTTTCTAATGTCTGCCCTTTTAGAAATATATACAATTACAATAAACAGTGTTGATTTGATTACAAAATTCATTATAAAGGGGTAAGGCAATGTGTCAACGCAAATCCGTAGAGGCAAACAAAGAGAGTTAAATACTGCGTTGTTGCTAAGTAACCGGACCCTGCTCGTATAAATCTCGTGGTGAAAATTAAACAATGTGGAGTCACTGGAATCATTGTAGATGTTTACTTCTCTATCCAACAAACATAAAAAACACTGTTTTTGTCTTATTCACTGTTCCTTGCGTTATAATGTAGAATGAGTCAGCACTGTATAATGTATTTTTTTATTATACACTGCACATTTATAGGTTATGCAAAGTACGATAAAATATTTAAGTGTGGCGTGACTTTTTAAATTTTTACATTTTTCCATTTTTTCATCATCAAATAATTTAATTTTTGGTTTTTTACTAATTGCTGATAGTTTACTCGTTTTTGAGGTTGCAAAACTTTTTTATTTTTACAGGTTAGGTTATGATAGATTTGGAATTCTTGACATAAAATTCACATACTTTTTGCGATTATAAATAAATAATTTACTTTTATTTACCTAGCAACAAGTATTATTGAATGTTAAATCAATAATACTTTATAACTTGTTTTTAAGTAATATTAGGTTAGGTTAGACTATGTGAATTTAAATTTGTTTCAAAACTCGGCATAAATTTTACGTATAAATCAATGTTTTATGATTTTATTCTGATTTTTTATTGTGTATAATATTGATTTCACTCATGTTTAACCAAAAATCAATCAATCAATATCTTACACAAAAAGTTAAAATGCTAATCAATTTCTATAAATTTAGAGTATTTTTTCTCAAAAAAGCTCGTGAAGGATTTCTTAGGAAATTCCTAAAGAAAAAATTTTAAAAAAATTCCTATTTTGGACAATTTTTATTGGATCTAATCATTTTTGGAACTACTAACTGCAAAAGGCTTCAGTATGCAACGATGTTCCAGCACACTATAATCATCGGGCCAGAGCATATCTAACAGATATCTTCCAGCAGAGAGTAATTGGAAGGGGAATTGCCTGCGTGCTCCCCTGACCTCACCACTCTTGACTTTTTCCTCTGGGGTTAAGTCCCTTGTGTACTCAACACCAATAGGAACAGTACCTGAGCTTATCGAGCGCATCTTTACAGCGTTTGATACCAACTATAATTGAATATTGAACATTTTATGTTATCCTGAAGCTCTTGTCATCAAAAAAAAAAAAAACAGAATAAACTGTTACTTTTTGTTCATTCTTATCATGAGTATTAGTATAGGTGAAAATCTATTCGCATTTTTCGCCACCACTGGGTTTTCACAGCAACGAGCTACAAACAAGCGTTACAGTTCACAATAGCATAAAACAGCATCTACCATCCAAAATACCAAATAATAAATAAATAGATTGTGGAATTGAAAACAACGATAACCTTAATTACATTGCCGTATCGTCAATTTGAACACTAGGTACCAACTTTTTTTCATTTTGAAGTCGGGAGATTTATAGATAGAGGGTCCCTAAGAAAGCAGCAGTCCCACTTCAATTTTCTTATTTCGTATCCAATCTAATTGGAGAGTTCCCGGTTTTCGATTTATTGGCCTTCGAATTAAATTTTAAATTCAAAGACGGTCTACAAATAGCGCGTGGTGTATTCAAATGTTGAGATGTATGCAGGCAGCGGGATGAGCTCCTCGGCAGAACGAGCGTGGCGGCGCGAGGGGTGGCTGCGAGGCGGGAATGAATTACAGCGATATTACCCACTGCTGCACAGATTACAAATTTAAGATCGCGGCATGTCTTAGTACGGGCTTAGTTTTACGACGAGGGCAGATAAAAATATAAATTAGTCCCTCGATTTGATCATTTTTATGATTTTAGTTATGGGGCTGATTTCACCGGAAAAGAGTCAGTTTAGGTTGGGTTATTAAGTTATAAAATTTATAATAAATAGGACCTGTAAAAGCACCGTCGTAAAATTTCTTAATTTAAAATATATACACCCGGGGAAAATTATGCATGTATAAGAGAATATGCTGTTCAGAATAATGATGAAGTAATAGAGCAACATAATTTATAAATATGCTTTATTTTGTGTCTTTTTTTTTACTACACTGTAAACAAATGCAGTGCATTTTTTTATCTAGCTTTTAAAAACTTTGTTGATGATGCGTTAATCCCTGATAATGCTAATGTTAACAAAAATAATTTCATAAAAATAACATTGGACTAATTCTTTTGAAACAAGTTTTAATTGAATTATATACAGGGATGGCCAGAAGTACGGAATAAAATTCATATCATTTGAATCAGTTAATTTTTTTTTAAAACACCGAAACAACTGATTTTGATTTTTTCCCATCTTTCGGTTATATAATAATTAATTTTTCTTCAACCCCCTAACCCCCAGCTACCCCTACATTTTTTTTTTCAAATGGAAACATAAGGCATGAGGGGGCTCGTTGAAAAGCTTATAGAAAACCGAATTCAGCCATACCAAATAAACAAGTTTAATTTTTTCAATAACAAGTTTTTTTTTCATTTATAAATTGAAACAACTAGATAATTTACAAAAATAAACTCAATGTCGCAAATGCTGAAAATGTCCTTCATTCACTATTTGGCATTCTACAGGACGATAGTAAAAGCTGTCCACAGCATTATGAATGACTTCAGCTGGTAAATTATGGATCTCCGCCCTAATCTTGTTCTTTAAATTCTCAATATTATCCGGTCTGTCCTGGTACACTCTTTCTTTCAAATATCCCCAAAGAAAATAATCCAGGGGTGTTAAGTCGGGGGATCTTGGAGGCCATTCAACTGTACCCCGTCTACCAATCCAGCGATTTGGAAACATTTCATCTAAGTATCTTCGAACATCAATACCAAAATGTGGGGGAGCCAAATTCTTTCATTCGGTATATCTGGATCAATTTCATGAGGGAAAATCACAGCTAGAGCAGGTATCAGGTCAAATGTTAGGAAATCCAGGTAACGTGCGGCAGTAAGATTTTCTTAAAAAAAGAATGGGCCCAAGATTCCGTTGTTGATGATACTTGCCCATACATTAACCTTTTGTGGATGCTGCGTATGCGATTCGCATGTCCAGTGTGGATTTTCCTGGGACCAAAAGCGATAATTGCGCATGTTAACCACTACATTTAAATAAAACGTAGCTTCATCCGAAAAAAGTACGTAACATAAAAAATATATCTTTTTGTGTTAGGTGCAGTGATAGGTACAATTTCAAATTTTTTATTCTATTCTGTGCAAATTCATGGAGGATAACACTGAAGATAATTAAATTTTATTTCACTTGTTAAGTAGGTGTTTTATACAACCCTAAAGACCTTGCTATTGAAAAAATAAAACTTGTTTATTTGGTATGGCTGGATTCGGTTTTCTATAAGCTTTTCAACAAGCCCCCTCATGCCTTATGTTTCCATTTAAAAAAAAAATAGGGGTAGTTGGGAGTTAGGGGGTTGAAGAAAAATTAATTATTATATGGGAAAGATGGGAAAAAATCAAAATCAGTTAACGTGTTTCGGCGTTTTAAAAAATAATAACTCATTCAAAAGATATGAATTTTATTCCGTACTTCTGGCCATCCCTGTATATATTTTTAATTGACACAGATGGTAAAATAGCCAAGTAAGTCGAGAATAAATTAAAACATATCTTGCCTGAAAATGGATAAATTATTTGGTTATGTCCTTAATCGAAATATTTCATTTTTAAAGAGGAAAGACTTAGCAGTCACATTTGAAAAAAGTGCCAAGAAAATTTATTTTAACCTTTTGACCTCTAAGAATTTTATTAAAGTATGAAAAATAAATAAGACTAGTAAAAAAAAATGATAATAATAATTACATAATAATGAGTATTGAGAGAAAGCAATATTTGGGAACGACATAGCTTTGAAGAGAGCAGTTCCTAAATTCCGACCGACTTCTGCCAAAAAAGTAACAAGATATTTATCGAGTTAATATTTGGACACATATGTGAACCTTACAATGACAATTGGCGAATCGCCATGTTGAGTGGAAAATTTTATTGTTATGGTAAACTGTTATAGCCGGAGAGTAATCTAATAAAAATCCCAAAAAACAGCTACAGTAAATAAAATTTTAAGTGCGCTGTCTGCTCCTATATTTCGCTTCAGAGCTAGATGCAATTCCGGTCACTTTTCATATTTTTCGCTGCGTCTCTACAAATCTGTAATATTGTGCAGAAAGTAATAATATCATTGGAATGAAGCATACCAGACATAAGTAATTCTAACCGTTTATGGATTTCGTCTACAATCCACTTTAGTTGATTTTTATAGCGTCTTCACTCTGCCAGCTACTTTGAATCTAACCTTACGTTTCAAGTTTGAAATATTTACCAGTTTGATTATATTTCCCTACAGCACCTATTTTCGGTCAGAAGTGTTGGGAGTTTCGATATTGGTGACACCTGGCATAACTTCCCTAAATCTGTGATCAATCTCAATAATTAGACGAACCCCCTTGTCCTGTATAACTAATGTTATATACGAGGATGTCCCAAAATTCACGCAAGATGTAATTTTGATAGAAAACACAAGTTTTTAATTAAAAATTATAATTTTTTTATTGATTTATAAAGTATACAGTGAAAGGTTATATATGGAATAGCAATTTGGGGTAAATGGCCTCCACGATTTTGCTAACACATACACACTCTTTTGTCGAAATTTTCCATGACCGTTTTGCGTAAATGCGGCTGAATTTCGTTAATATAACGCTCCTCCTTTAAGGCGTGGGTAACCCCAAGGAAAAGGTCCAACGGCGTTAAATCGCATGATCTGGCGGACAATTCTGATCACTAAAGCGGGAAATTACACGACCAAGAAATAACTCAGTAATTGAATTGTTTCTCGGACTGTATGGCATGTGGCATCATCTTGTTGAAACCACATGTCGTCTACATCCAGATCTTGCAATTTGGACACAATAAACTGGATTACCATGTCGCGATAGCAAGTACCATCAATTGTTGTCTGACCATCCGCATTTTACTCTATAATCCAAAATACGCACCAAACGCTAACACGTGGTTGAAGCATTAAGTTAACTCAAACAAATTCAAAGAATGTCTAATTTCTGAATTATTAAATAACTACAGATATTCATTTATAAGTATTGTTGTAATAGTAGTGGAAATTATCAGTCATAAATACCGAAACCTACTAAGTAAAGCCTAGTTTCAAGTCTATTACAATTGCTCCTGTGTAATTCAGGCATATTAAATATCAGTTTAAACTTGAATATGTACATTACCATGAGTGACTTTAATTGCCCAAATTTAATTGTTGTCGTTGTAACGACTTAGAAGTTCTTCCCCTGTTTTTGACATGACCTTTCCGGATACCCTGTATATCCGTAGGCATTGATTTTATAGGTAGATAATTATTCCAAATGTTCTATTTTTAATCCAGGAGTCTGTGATAAATGTGGTGTATTCCAACTTGCCTGAGACTCTCTGTATAAAGCGTATATCGTACAAACCCAGTGAAATCGTAAATCCGTGCATCCATTTCCGGAAAGAAAATTACACAGTGCAGCAGCGAAGCGCCATAAAAATTCCGTTGGTATATAAAAATTCCGCGGGCCACATATATTTCACGCATGGCGGGTCCATACGTACAGGGAACGCTAATTTCCGCGGGCATTTTCCTTTTTCAGTGCGGTTCCTTCATTGGAACCGCCATGTCTATCCCGGAACTGAATTCTCATATGCAGCGCGATGAGGGATTTTTTATTTAAATGGAATTTTTCCGCGGTACTTCGGATAAATCTGATATTAAATGTTTTGGAGAATAAACTCAATTAACGGGACTTAAATTTGTTACTTTATAGTACCTATAAAAGACAATTTCCTTTCCCAATGAATGGGCTCGCTTAAAATTTCTCAAAATTTATTTTTTTTTCGTAAAGTTATAAGTCTAAATTAATATTAATTTTAATCAATGTTTTGCAGTATTTGCGATTTTAATTATTTGAAATGCTATATTGTTAATGTATTCTACCTACTATTCAAAAATTCAATTTGTAAACACATTGTACAGTGCCTTCATAAATGTCTGAGTCCCACCGCAACTATTAGGCAACCAAACCTACAATAGAGTCATTGATTAACACATAATTCCCCAAAGATAGAAAATGATCCAGTGCAGTTCATTTACAATTCTTTTCAAACAATATGCAAAATATGTTTCTTTTCTCAATAGAAAATAATTATTTTTTCATTTTTACTTATAAAATAATCATATTTCTTTAAGATATTTGGAATTTTTATCCTATTCTATATTAAAAAAGTATTTTTTGATTGAAAGAGGTCGTTATTCTAAAAATATAGGCTCTTTCGTAATCCATTTTGTCAGAGATAATGAAAATATTGTTAATAAAACAAAAAAAATTCAGTGCTTAATTAATTTTTTTTTCAATATTTAAATGTAAGGTAACATAAACACAAAGATTTTTTACTCAGATAACAAAAATTCATTATAATTATTAATATTTATAATAGATATTCAAAATGATCATCTTCGTTTTTCAAACATAAATTTACTTCTATTTCATGCACTCAAAAACGCGTTCAAGATGAATCGGAGGCCCTTCAGTACAAAGAGATCGTATTGACAATATTCTTTGATATAGAAGGCAGAAACTGAGACCATATGCAACTCGCTCCAAGACCGGGGCACATCGCCTATCGTGGTCGAATGGGTGAGATCGGCATTAAAGGAAAGGAAGGTTAGTGGGGGACTGTCGTAGGGACCTGGGAGTGGGGGGGATGCCATCAAGGCAGCTTCTGGTATGCGACAGAATGCAGGGAGCCTGTAGGATCATAGAGAGGTGGTGCGAGAAGATAGGGCTCTCAGTCAACTCAAAGAAGACGGAGATGATCCTATTTACAAGGAGAAGGAAGATACGTGATTTCAGGTCTCCAACCATGCATGGGAGGCCAGGGAAGTCAAATACTTGGGGGTAATCCTGGACAGCAAACTGTCGTGGGAGCCACAGGTTGAGAGGATTACCCGGAAAACAGTGGCAACCCTCTGGCAGTTAAGGAAGGTAGTTGGCAAAAACTGGGGACTCAATCCAAGGGTGCTTCACTGGGTGTACACGGCGATGGTCAGGCCGAGGCTGCAGTTGGGGCCTTGGTCTGGTGGCCGTGTGTGGACCGGGTGACGGTAGCCAGGAAGTTGCTGAGAATCCAAAGACTTGCCTGCTTAGATATTACAGGGGCAATGAGGACGACCCCAACGTCCGCGTTAGAGGTCTGGGGCTGCCGACCCGTCCTACATGGATTATGAGGGAGGCGATGGCGGCATACCTTAGGATAAGGGACGCAGGCGGTTGGAGAGCGAAAGAACGCACTGTGGGCCATGCTGCCATGGCCCTCAGGGCTAAGAGGGACATCCCAATATCCGCCATGAGGGTTACGGAAGCAGAGGACCGGCTTAGGTTAGGAAGTTTCCCCTCAAGAGAGCAGTGGAAGCAGGATGGTGATATGTTCTCCCCGGGATCCCTAGTATGCTATGGATCTCGGGTAGAAGACGAGTTTTCAGGAGCAGGAATTTATCTGGAAGGCAGCGGCATCCAGGAAAGCTTTTCACTGGGTATGTATGCTACAGTCTTCCAGGCCGAGGTTTTTGCTATTTTGATGGTAGTAAGCAAGGAGGAGGTAAGGAATTGTGCAGAGGAGAATATTTTTATCTGCACCGACAGTCAGGCCACGCTCAGAGCGGTTAGCTCCCCGAGGACTAGGTCTGCCCTTGTCCAGGAATGTGGAGACGCTCTAGAGTCATTGTCCAGACAAAGAAAAGTAGAGTTGATTTGGGTCCCAGGCCATATGGGTATCCCTGGTAACGAGAAGGCGGATCAATTAGCTCGTCTCGGATCTGGGCAGGCACCTGAACCAATCTTAGGTATTACACGAGGCTGCATTAATGGGGCCCTTAATAAATGGGCCTATCAAACTTTACGTCAGAATTGGAGGAGAAATAGAGGATATAGGCAGGCCCATAGTTTTATACATGGACCTAGCAAATCCAAGACGAGATGACTGCTGAGCCTCAGTCGAAAAGCCCTAAACCAAATGTTGGGGGATTTGACAGGCCACTGCAGACTTAGAACGCATTTAAGCTTAATAGGAATTGAGGAGGACCCTCTATGCCCGCAATGTGGCGAAGGGGAGGACACCCCTGTCCACCTTCTGGGACATTGTGCAGCCTTTGGGAGAATCCCTACTAATATTATAAATGTGAATGTAAGTTTGTTTGTTACGCTTTCACGCGAAAACTACTTAACCGATCATCATGAAACTTTGTACACATATTCTTGGAGGTATTAAAAGTAACATAGGATACTTTTTATTAAAAAAAAATAATTTTTTACGAAACGAAAGATTTTCTATATTTATTGTTTCAGGTTAGGTGTCATTTTTGTGGTTAATTCGTGATTTTACCCTTGATCTCTGATACTTATTTAATGGCTTCAATGCGAGCGAAGCCTCGGGTAGAAGCTAGTAAGACATAAAGTCTTTGGTGCTGAAGAGCTGCAAGGGGTTGAGGTGAGAGACCTTCCATGGACCAAAATCCTGGCGTTCATTAGGGCTTCGGGTAGGTTCGAGGAGGGTCAGAGGCAGAGAGTGGTTAGGTGATGGGACGGCGGAGGTAGGCAAAAAGGACCCACTTGTGGCCTAATTGCCAGGCTGAAGCCGCCCGTTTATTACTACTACTACTACTACTACTACTGCTATTACCATCGTATACGATCAGTATAATACGAGTATTATACTGAAGTGTGGCCAGAAGCCCAAAGCACGACAGAATATTTACTATTAATGTTTCATAGTTTCAGTTAGTAGTTTGAGGGTTGATCATGTATAAAGTTCATGTATAAAAAAAATTGAAAACAAGCTTTTAGTGCTACCATGCATTGTCATCCAAACTAAACGTGTACGCAAAATTTCAGCTCAATAGGTTGGGGATAACTGATTTAAAATTCAGTTGCAAGATTTGCCCATACTAACAAGACAAATTAAATAAAAGATTGTAACAAAATAAAAAAATTCAAGCATGAAAACAGTTTCTGAAAAACGTCTTATTGCGGAAATAATAAACGTTCGAATTTTATTTAATATTCGTGAAAGTATTTTTTTATTTCTTGGGTACCTTGCCACTTGCCAAATAAACCTTTATGAAATAAACTTTTACGCCAAAAGATCAGTCAAGGATTATTTTTTATAGTTTTGCCTAACCAAATATTTTTTCCCGGAGAATAAAAGACAAGACAAATAGTAAATACACAAAAATTAACAGCGTACTGCAGTAACTCTTGATGTTTTGAAAATAAATCTAATTTCGCTTTCAATACTCAGTTACTTTTAAAAATATTTTAGACAATTTTAATTTGTTTTGTAATGTCAACTTTATAAATTAGTTTTTTTTTCTCAGCTTCCATACCATGATGTTTATTTTACTTTTTTTAGGTGTTTGCATTCAACAAGACTCAAGGTTTACAGAATAATTAGGAACACATCATTCATCGCTTAAAAAATAATCGCGGTGACAGATTTATTTTAGAAACATTAAAACATTGAATGTGTATTTTATATTTTCTATTATTTTGTCTGCTTTCTCGATGTAAGACTTTTGATTAGACAAAACTATTTTCATAAAAATAACCTTTGACATTCTTATTATTGAAAAAATTTAACACTTTTGAGTAGGTAAGAAAATTATAATAATACATCTTGCTGCCTCGTGACGTAAATAATCCTTCTAGAAGCCCTTCGCATTGCAGGATCCGCAGAATCCTTTCAGCTACATTTCGTTTCCTATTTTATTGAGTGTTTAATAACAATAGCATTGCTCCATCTCTGCGTATTCCTCCTCGATCAGCGCTTAAGTGGAAACTGCTTTAATTAAACAGCTATATTCTCTAATTAAAACGCCGATTCCATAACATTTATTGCTCTGGCAATGGCTGTTTCAGTACCTCTCCCTTTTGATCCTCGAACGCTCACTTAACAGGTTATAACCTTACACTGAACAGCCTCTTTCGAAAGAATTTATTACATTTTATCCTGATCTTATTAGACCTTGTGTACAGGGTAATCCATCCATAATTCTCTTTTGATTGCTATTTGAGTACTTTTCTGTTATTTTCAATTTTAAATAAAGTGAAATATAAACATTTAAAGATGACGTGGAATACATTAGCAATCTTTTTGTGATAAAATATTCTGGATCGACCGATAGTTAATTTCATTTTTATATAGCAAGTGTTCTCGGATAGGTGAAACGAGTTTTGTAAGAGACAGAAAAAGTTAGTGTTGAAATATGGATTTCTCGGATTCAGCTTTGCTTATTTACAAAATAAAATGTGTGTGATTTCAAATTCGTGAAATCCAGTGAGCTTGGATATTTAGAAATATGTAATATTTTACTAGTACCTAAAGTATATTTTTTGCATGGGATTTTATCATAGAAAGTTCTCAAAATGAAAATTTGATTTATTCTTTGATTTTAGTTTATATTTTCCAATCTTTACAATTTTAATTTAGATTATATAAAACTGCCAAACAATATCATAAATTATCTTCAGAAATATTCTTGATTGACTGACTGACTGACTGAATAAGAGGGAGTTAAAAAATGCCAAATATCTTGTTTTTGATATTTTAACGGTCTCCAGAGACGTCTTATTCATATATAGGGTAACGAATGTTACATACTTCAAGTGTGTAATCTAGAAGCCAAATGGTGTCGATTTAACTAAACTTGCTTGAACAAAATATGTCGCAAAAATATTTACAGGGTGTTCTTATTTCTTGTTTTCTCCTTAACTCGGAACCCAGTTAACCCATTTGAGCAAAATTTGCTGTTGCTTAGTTTTTCTTCATGAAGTATGCAGTGGTTATGTTCCTATTAGGTTAATTCATATAGGGCGTTCATTTTACTACAACCCTTTGTGAATATTCGTCTGTAATTTTTTTGTATGTTTATACAGAGTGATTCAGAACTTATCCAAAAAAAAAATTCTGGATGTACAGGGGACCCTTACAAATACAATTTTGTAAAGGAAAAATCAAAAAGTGCAGTTCGAAAATGATTTAAAAATACACTTCTGCACGGCACTGGAAACTGGTCCGCTGTAAAACCTGACCTGGCACAATACGACCGTCAAGGCGGCAGTGTTCAAAATTTTGTCCACATGTAAACACATTTGGGTCCGTTTTACTCAGTTTCTACGAACTAACACAAATTCTGTCTTGTTTCACCATAACACAAATACTTCACCATAATACAAATGTTTTCTTGCTTCACCATAAACTAAAACAATATCCATCAACTCCGAGTTGCTATACACGCAAGCCATTTTTGACACTAACTACTAAAAAACTATTCTAAATATCGGATTTCAGTATTCGGAGTCGCTGAGACCACATGGCTCTCCAGGCGTATTACGAATGACACTAGAGACTACAGTTGTCCAGCTATGTAATGGTTGAAAGCACTACTACTTCAATAATTTTTTTCTAGGAAACAATAAGGATTTTACAAAATTTTTTTTTACAATATTGACTCCATTTCTCATGCCGCATATATTCCCAAATTTTTTTGGATAAGTTGTGAATCACCCTGTATAGATATTAGAGAAAATATTTATCAATACATATCCCAAATTTTTTGGAAATAACTACGTATTCATTCAAGAGCAACTTGTACACAAGTAAATATAATAACTAGTGGCAGGCAAACTTCATTTTCTTCCTTTATAAAAAATCCTCCAGGGTTCTTTATAAAACACAAACGATACGCCACTGTGTAGCAGAAACAGTGGCAAATTTAAAGTTAATTAAGATTCTTAAGAAAATATATACTTGCATATCGTTAAGATGCATTCCAGAAAAAAATGGATTAAAATATGGGTAGGGACAAATTGTATCAAACTTCCATACAAAATTGTTTAAAAATAGAAATAAAAATATAAATTCAAAATCCATTTTTCCCCTGCAACAATTACATATTTCAAGTCCTCTTTCAATTTAATATTCTGATAATGTAAATGTGAGCAAAATAATGCAACTTAATTTTTCTCGAAAATGGTACAAGCTACCGAATTTTGACAAGTAATACCTTTTTTGTAGTATGCTTTGTAGTTTACAAAACCGTTTAGAAATGTCACAAATTTAGACTTTTAACATATTTTTTTTCGATTGTACCCCTCTAATTATCTGTATCGATGACACTGCTTTTCAAAAAGAAACCGTTTGCACATTATTCTTAACGCACAGTTGATGTTTTGTCGTGTACAGATTTTGACATTTATATCTTTAGTCGATTTAAAGATAATTAAGGAAAACCATTTAGAAAGTAAGAACTTCAACCCACTGTCTCTCGAAAACAGGGCGTCTAAGAAACCTTACCTCATGAACTATTCCCATTATTTTCCCATGAGGACACACATGAGGGACACCCTGTATATACCGCTTTTACGTGGCCTTTACATAAATATTGGTGTCATTTCCAGGACGATAGAAAATTTTCCACCTAAACAGTTATTAGATTTGTCTAAGTTTGGTTTCATCCTCTTTAAGCATTTTAGGTTGCAAACTTTTTTTTGTCCACAACAATACCGATCTACTCATATGATCTTATGTTCTTAATTATTATAAAAACTTCAGAAATATGAAAATTATTTTTCTCATACTTCTATTTTCAAAATTTTGTTTAAGAAAAAAAATATTATAATAATATTCTTTTTATTCACAGAAAATATTTTTTCATTCTTTAAAATTAAGCAAATGCGTACCCAGTGGCAACACGTGAAACGAGAAGACGTCGACGATATCGCAAGAAATAGAATACGAAAGTATAAAAAAGTTGGCGTCAGATTGGCCCTTTAAAATCAATTTAACAAAAGAAGACCTATTTGTTGACTTGACTTAATCAAGTACAAAGCCAGTTAGAAAAAGGAGTGCTAAAAACAACTCGAGACAAAAGTCATTTGTCCGAGTCACAGATGAAATCCTTGGGTGATTAGGGTGGCCCGAGCTGAGACCGAAGAGATCTCAGGCCAGAGTGTTTTGTTTGGTTACCATGTGTACCTTTTAATTGCAGTGTAAAGTAATTTTGAAAAAGGGTCATTCAAATTTAACTCCTAACTTTTTACTTACTATTTCAAGATACATAGTGACAAAGTTAAAAAATTTATATTGTTTTTAACACCATAGTATGTTGTACATAACAAAAACAAAAAGAGCAGTTCGAAAATTATTTAAAAATACACTTCTGCACGGCACTGGAAACTGGTCCACTGTAAAACCTGACCTTGCGCAAGACAAAGCATGGAATTGGCGACCGATACGGCGGCAAAGTGTATAAAAAATGAAGTGACAAAGAATTTCTTTCCTAAGGAAAGAAATACATAAATAACATTTTATAACACCTATTTTATATTAGCAAACTCAACTGCTTTTGCCGTTATTGTTAATATTAATTAATAAAATAAATTTGTGGTTTTAATTAATAAAATGTTTTGACATACCTCATGTACTGTTCAAAATTTTATCCACCGACGTGTAAACACATTTGAGTACGTCTTACCCAGTTTATATGAACTAACACAAATGTTGTCTTGCTTCACCACATTACAAATGCTAACGTAAGCCGTTTTTGATAATTAAAAAACTTATGTAAACACTATCGCAAAACGTTAACAATAAAATTGCGTTTCAGTATTCAGAATCGCCATGGGCCACGTGGGGAGAACGCATTGCGCACGTGCACGACGCGAATGACGCTAGAGACTACAGCAGCCCAGCGATGTAAGGGTTGAAAATACTACAACTTTAATCTTTTTTATCTCGGAAACTAAAGGGTTCTACAAAATTGTTATTATGATATTGACATTGTTTATAACGCATCTATTCCCAATATTTTTTAAATGTTGTGAATCACGATAATATCAAGTCTTCTAAATAACCAAAGGCGGAGACATGTGCATGACATATTTTCATCAAGCTTTTAAACGAAAAATGTCTATCGATATTTTTTGATGTCACATTTTCACGGCCAATTCGAAATAGATTGGAGTATAAAACAAATTTGGTGGAACAAATATTTTGTTTGAATTATTTTTTTGGTGTTAACCGTAGAAAAATAACCTGTTTATTTGGTAATTTTCATTAGTAAGGAAATTATAAAAAATAGCAGATTTTTTAGAAACTGGAACAGTGTATTTTGAAAGTTGAGCATTTTTTGATACAAATTCATATTAGGTAATATCTTTAATTATTTTTAGGACTTACATAAAAAGGAAAAGAGCGAGCCACCGTCTGCAATGCCCGAAATTTTTTTTCGCTGACTGTCGGGCGTTGTCCCACCAAGTCGTTGACTGACCATTTTGTTTAAGGTTAATATAACAATTAATACCCTCAAAGTTTTGAAGTATAGTTCTAACACCCGCTTGCTATGGGACTTATAGCGTAGGGGGTTATGTCCACGGAAAGTGCCAGATCGTGCACGCTGGAGCGTTGCGCTATGAAAATAACATCACGTCGTTGTACTGTCTGGCACTTTCCGTGCATATAACCCCCTACGCTATAGGTCCCATAACGATACGCACTTGTGATAGAAAATAGTATGTGCAACTCGTTCGGAAAAGTTGCCATAGCGCCATTTGGGCGCTTTCCGCACTCGCTTCGCGTGGCGCTATTGGCAACTTTTCCTTACTCGTTACACAATGTATTATTTTATACTACATACACATTCGGGCTGACTAACCAGCTCTGTCTCCACATTCAGCTGACTGACTGACATAAGTTTAATTTATATGCAATATAGAATTTATATAACAATTTTCAACCTTAGTAAATTAATTTTGTTACCTCGGTAGGTACGACAATTTTGATAGTGTACCTGAGACACCTATTCTCAGTTTCGCTTGACTGACCACAGTATGTTTGTGTGCACAGTAATTACTGTAATCAACTATCAAAAAGCTGGGATTAGTAAATTAAAACACTTTTTTTGCCTCTGGCTCTTGAACTATTGGGTAAATTTTATAAGCAAATCTTTCGTGAGAATAGGCTGTAGAGAGCTCCTCGATATGTCCAATTCATGTCTGGTGCGGAATTGTTGTTCGTGGACTCTCAGCAACACTCTCACGAACTGCTTCGATGTTTTGTGTTAACGACTTGTTGAATGACGACCAGAGTGTTTAAGATTGACCCAGTCTCCCTGCATTTTTTGATTAATCTCTTCCCAGTTGATGAAGTTAGATCACTATTCCTAACTGTAACTGCCAAACCTTCATTAAAATATTGCTTGTTGTTCATTCGTGTAACGCTCCATTTAACCCTAAACTGTCAGCTGTCATGATGTCTTTTTTTTTCGTTGACAATACTTTACCGCATAAATGGCGCAATCTTGCGAGAATCTTTCGACACCCGATATTATTCATATTTTAAACTTGAGTATCTGGACGCTAATTTACGTAATAATAATTCAAATCCTACAGGTTACGTAAATGTTGCTTTTAGGGGGACTACCGCTTTTTCATCTCGAATTTGTCTTCTTCATATTTTCCTGACAAACATGTATCTTTCAACCATTTGAAAAAAATAAGTATTCCTGATTAATTTTAATAATCCGAGGAATTTTGGAAAAACTCGAAAAATTGTTACTCCCTAAAATTACCTCTTAGGCGACATGCAATAGTTCGTAAATTAATGCCCTCACAACTAAAGTCCATATTTAAAATATGAATAAGATATCTTAAAAGACTTTTAAGTAATAGAATATTACATAATAAAACGTTTTATACGGTTTAACACGCAGTAAGGAAGTTATCTGAGCGAGTGATAATGAGCTCCGTTATCCACGTAGACATATTATGCTCTATAACGATCGAATATTGAAGCCCTTTTCATCCAAAAAAGACACAGAGAATAAACTAATAAATTTTGATAATTCTTATCATAATTTATTAAGTGTTATACAGAACTTTCATAAATGATTACAAGCCTCGTGACCAGTAATTTTATTTAGAACAATAATTTTAGTTTCTTCACGTTAGTAAAAATTATTAAAACAAGATCAAGATTACATTAAAACACAACATTCTGTTTCATCGGCTGTGATTGGTGTAATTTTTCACGAGATTCTGTTCAACCAACCAGCGATCGCATTATCACAGGCGTAGACGTAACGGTTTGTCATTGTTCATTGTAAACGAATTATTAATGTTGGTTTTTAATTTTTCGTTACCAGTACCAGTCCTGCAATGTTGGTTGCCTAAGCTCGGCGATTACGTGACTTGTAAACATTTATAAATGATATGCATATTCGTATAATGAACGATTCCATTTTAATTTATTGTAATTTAACACCAATAGTTTAGACAGTACCAGCCCTGCAATGTTGGTTGCCTAAGCTCTGCTCACGTGGCTTATAAATAAATATTTATGAAGGTTTTGTATCTATCAAGCCCTTCATTAACATTGTGAAAAAGTTCAATTGGGAATTTGTTGTAAAAAATATAAGAGAGTTCGTATAAACATGTGCTAACAAGCGTTTCTATTTTAAAACTTTTTTGTAAAAAAATAAAAAATGTTACTTTAGCAATATTTAATTTGTCTCTTCTTCTGCCAAAACAGTTGGTCAATCTATGATTTTATAAACTTATTAATGCCTAGTAAGAAATATCTCATAAATAAACTAAATATGTGTTTCTGCTATTTTAGATTTGTGAAATAAGTTGAAACATAATCAAATTTGGCACTAAATATTACAGAAATGGAAACATCAACCTACTCACATCTAATTTAATTTTATGCAGGTCATTACTAGGTTTTTCATTATGTCACTTATGTCACAGGTTATAGAAAATTTCTTAACGAATATAGTTTCTGTTAGTTTCAGAGAAATAAAAAAAGTCGTTATTTTATAAATTCAACGCCTTCTAAAATATCCAAGAATAAAAGTTTATAAAAATAACATTTTTCGTAATGGTATAGGCTCTCGATTATTGTTCAATTAAAATTTAAACATACTCTGTCATTTATTTCATGAGAATTATGTACCTTGTTACTTAACTTTTCTCATGTACAGTGATTGACATGAACAGGCTCAATATATTTATTTTTGTTTAGGATATTTTAAACTAAATCTGCGTAATGGGGAAGTTTTGTCGTTAAGTAAAATAATAGAACGTCATTCCTTATACTGCCGTAATTTCCTTGCCGAAAATAATAAACCGTTAGAACTAATTATCTAACGCTAGCCTTGACTTTTTCGGCTTGACAATATTACTCAAAATAGATTCGGGGATACGTAGAGACGTATAAGAGTAAATTATTACTGCTATTTCTAATGCATAAGGTACAAATGCCAAGCTGCATCTGACGGACGTTTGTTGAATTTTTTTGCCACTAAACGGTATGAGTTATGAAAATTTTGAGACAGAATTTATTTCAAAAAGTTTTAGCTTACATCAGGAAAAGTGTAACAATGAAATAATACACAAAAAATATGTATATTTTTTTTTAACTGAGGTTACTCAGTAAATTCAGTTTTATGAGTTTATTCAGTAAAAGCCTTTTACCAATATATTTTCACATATCAAACTTCATTTTAATAGTTCAGCACTTTTCTTTTTAAAATTGATTAATGATATTTTTCCAAAAACTTACGGTGATTTTTGCGTATAGATAAATTAGCGTAAACCGTCGTAGTTTGACCTTAAGAATCTATGGTGGCTCGCTGGTACATGCATTTCAGGGACACCCTGTATACTCCGTTACATTATACGAAGAACTTTTAACGTCATTATTTCTATATTGTCGTTATCTGTAGAGAGTAAAACCTTTACAAGCAATGTTTTTCATAACAGAATTTTTCTACGATACAGGGTGTCTCAAACTCGATAGTATGGACCTACTGTGAGGATACAAAAAATTTACTTTACTTTACTTTATAAACCGGACTTTATTATAACATAATAAATATTTACTTATATTTTTTGTGTTTTATATTAGGTATACTGAAAAGGTAGTGTACTAGTTAAGGTAGAATTAGAGTAATAGAATTTCACTCATTTATTTATCATTTAGGATCGTCTATACATTTATAAAAGTTATGCGTTTAACGTTCGTATTGCGTAAAGACAAGTATTTTGTAACATTTATGCACTTTAAACAACGAACATTCAATTATTTTCCAAGACTACTTGATCCCTCCACCGCTAATGTGATTTCTAGGTGGTATTTCTTTTGAGGCTCTTTAGGACGATATTGCTTATAACTTTCAAACGAGAAGTAATACTGAAAAATTTCTCTAATAACAGTTTATTAGAAGAAAGAGAGAAAAAAAAATAATTGTGTATGATTCTGGAAAAAATATAATAGATGCCGTCATTAGTCGTTTCTGTCAAATCCCAAAGATAATACTTTCGATTGAAAATGGAGCTCATCGCATTTAACACCACGTATCTCAAATTTTATTAAAATTTTTTGTATCCTCACAGTAGACCCTGTACAATATACATAGATGGAAACTTCACAGTGCAAATAAAGTATTAGAATTAATACAATGTCAAAAATGCCTGCTACAATTACTTTTTTTCTGATTGTACCCTACTGTGGCGGAATGGTACATTGAGAATTCGCTATCAAATTTATAAAAACTGTTATTTTGGAAATATATAAAATATTAACGTTTTATTCGCTTTGTAATACATTTGAAAAACAATAAAATTATTATTATTAAAATATGTCGGTCATGGATAAGACAATTAATTCGCCATAGTCGTAGTACGCAAATAAAGTCGGCATACATAAATGTTCCATGTTTAAAGTCTCTATAATCGCAATATAAATATTATTTAAGGATAAGCAAATATTACAGCACTATAGCAGTAATAAATAAATGCTCGATTAATAGCAGTTTTGCGAATATCCATAAAGCTATTAAACTGTCGAGCAAGAAGCCGACGCTTTGCAACCCCATATACCGACACAGCTCCGGTTAAGTAAGAAGTTTGCCAAGGAGACTTTTTGTGCTCCGGGTGAGCGCCAGAAACTAGCTGTTTCACCGACGCTGCTTCCTGCTACAATAGTCGCTAATGACGGTAGTTGGGAAGTAAATAAAGAATCCGGCAAATTCCGGGCGATTATCAGTCTGGAAGTCGCAGGTCGACCCTAGGGAATCGTTAAAACTTACTCCGGGACTTGGTGACGATGCCTGTTTGATTTTTGCACTATACCATCTTAGGGTTGAAGCAAAGGCCCCTTTTGCCTTGTCAGGCCGTAATTCGACTTAACTAAAAAATACCATAAAATAGATCAACGCATTCCCCATGTATTTTTAATGACATTATTTGAACAACTACTCTACGAGCTACATGCCCCATCCAGCTTTGAATGACACCATAAACATCTAGTAAACAGTTAAGATCATTCATCAGGAGAATTGTCAGACATATAGAACGGCTCCGAACATATTAGTTCTCATCAGTACTTGCAATAACAACTTACTAATCTGTAGGCATGACTAGTGTCACACTAGGCGAAATAAATGTTTTAAATAATAATTTTATGGGAAACAACTAAGTACTCTACGTGCTACATGTTGTGGCTACCTACACCTTACTAATGAAGACTAATAAAAAAAGTTATATGTCTGGTATGAATGATTTTACCTATTGGCTATATATTAAGGATTTAATTAAATCCTGGATGGTATCTTGCTTGCTTCTCATACATTACTTAAAAAAAGTTTGTTTCGCTTTGTTTCGTGACATAGTCGCGCTTTGATAGTATCTAATTAATAAGACGCACTGTTTAAGTAAGTAAACAGCTATGGTTTGAGCCAGTAGCCATTAAGTAGTACTAATATTTAAAATATGACATATACTTATAGGTTATAGATTTATAAGGTGCATTCATAAGTAAATAGAACTTTTCAAAAATAGGTATTTCTAGTGAGACTTTTGTTGGCAATTACATGCGTCGGAAATGTAGATCCTCCACTGATGTGTTGTCAAATTTTCATGATATTTAGACGAATAGAAGCGGAGTTATTGCGTTTGAGTAACAGTATGTTTGTGTCATCGATACAAAAACGAGCATCGAATCAAGGAGCTAATATTAGGTTTTGTTTTAAACTTCGTAAAACTTTTACCGAAACGTTTCAATTAATTAACGAAGTCTATGGTGATGAATGTTTATCCAGTGGCAGAGGTTCATAAGTGGTTTACACGGTTTAAAAACGGCCGTAAGGACATAAATGATGGGCAACGTGTTGGTCAACCGAAATTTGTGATCATCGCGGATTCCATCAAAACTGTGCGTGAATTCATCAGAGATCAGCCAAAATCTTCATTGAAATTCATGGAACTGGAGTGGAACATCTCAAAAACATCAGTTTATCGCATTTTGGCCGAACATTTGGTCTACCGAAAAATGAGAACGGTTTGTTCAGCACAAGTTAACTCACAAAAATTGCTTAGTTCAACATTTGAAAGACATCAAAAGGACAAAAACTGACTTTACAACATTGTGACTGGTGATAAAACGTGGTGTTTTCAATATGATTCAGCTATCAGTGCCGAGTGGAAGGCGCCAAATGAACGAAAATCCAAAAAATCTCATTTGGAAAAGTCAAAAGTGAAGACAATGTTGATTTGCTTTTACGATTCTAAGGGCATTGTCCACAAAGATTTTGTTCCACTGGGCCAAATCATTAATACACAATTCTATCTTGTCGTTTTATATCGTATACGTCGTATTCGGTCAGAATTTCTTAAGTTAGTTGGTGCTTGTTGCATGATAATAGCCATCTTATGGATCGACAATTATAGATTTTTTGACTAGAAATCACATTTTAACTGTCAACTACCATACTCGCTTGATTTGGCATCGTGCAGAAAGCGTTTTGTAGCAGCCATCCAAAAGGCTTATACCGACATACTCCATTCGAATTAGTTTTAACGTGAAAAAAATTATTAGTAATTTTATTGCACTTTATGATGAGGAATGGTATGTAGAATAATAATAGCAAAAAGATAACTCGAAAGAAGTGATGCTAAGTTGGCAAATTGCAAATAAATGGCAAATTTACGAGTTTTTTTCTCTTTTTCTACTGTCGTTAAACTTTTATTTCTCAAAAGTTTTACACTAATAGTTCATATAATAAACACCCTAGCAGCAGTAAAAATTAACTTTAATGAACGGCCTGCCCACAGGAGCAGGAGCGCAGGAGCGGCCCGCGCACGTGTGTAGATGCCGCCCTCGTCCGCGCGAGATTTTTTACTTAAACGTTTCAAATTCGCAACTAGCTATTAAACTGCTGTTCAATTCAGTTTGAGGATATTTTGCACCGCATTCAAAATGTATTTAAACAGGTACAATCATAACTATTTGTAAGCATTAAAATTAACTTTCTTAAATTAGTTTCATGGAATCTTATGCAATATTTTCTTCAAGTTTATCTTATTATCTGTTTACATTTTAACTGATTAATATTAATGAACAAGTGTGAGCTCAGATACAACGAGAACTATTTAAACCTAGCTCCAAAAATGATGCCACTGTTTCAAAACAAGAATATTTAATTGTTCATCTTTCATTTTTCATTACAAAATTCATACACATGGAATGCACGAGTATGCTAAGAAATTTGGTTCCAAGACAGTAGTCTACGGGTGAACAATTTCCGCGGTGGTTGTCAAGTCACATATTTGCTATTAGCGCAGGTCCATTACATTCCCGTGCATAGTTTAAAGTCAGTTCCAAATTCCATATAAATCTAAGACTTCATCTCGATTTCTCTGGAATTCCATTGCTTCTCTGAGTCATGGCCAAGATCTTCTTTATCTTGTTGTACCGAATGTCTTGTATCAGCCCTATGTTCTGAAACTGCTGACTTCTACTCTACTATTCTTTAAATAACCCTTGTGTTTCTTTAACTCAATTTGAGGTTACAGGAACATGAAAGCCACCTGACATGAACTTTTCGCAACCCTATTTTATGCTAAATACGGACTATAACATATGGCTATAACTATAGTCTTTCACTTAAAATCCTGAAGCAATCCTTGAATCTTTGCAGTAACACATGTGCAGCCATTATCATGCATAAGCACGGTATCGTTTATCAACTGTCCTTGACGTTTATTTTCAACCAGTAAAAATACACTAAAAAGTATAAATTATATTCTTTCGATATTTTTTACCCATATATTCATGCAAATCGTGAATGTATGTTATCGCCCATTTGAATATAAATATAGGAACATCTGGAAAGATGTGCCGCGTTATAAACGTCCATTAGCCATCCTTTTGTTATGTAAAGTTCCTATTTATTACTTTTATTGGCCGTTTACTTTTAAATTGTAATCTCTCTTGATGTATGCAAAACCGCTCAACCCTTTTTCTGTTTTTTTTTTTCATTCGCGTTCCGAGAATTTTCATTGTAAAGCCAGTTGTTGGGGTAAATGCATGGCATCTTTATTAAGGAAATAAATTAGGGTGCGCCAAAAAGGAATTAGAGGAGAGATTTTTTATTTATTAGCATTTTAAATATAAAAGGAATTAAATTACTTACATAAATTGCCCTTGTTAAATGGTCCTATAAAAAGCGACTTTAAACTAAGTTGCTTTGTAAAAAAAAGTTAAAATATTTTCTCTTATGATATACAGTATTTCCAGGGTTAAAGAAACCAAAGAAAAAATATATTTCACATTTTCGGAAAAGAAATGACAAAAATTTTGTTTCTGAATAGAACAGGGTAGCCATGAAAGACTAAGTTTGCAGGGTGTTCAAAAAATTGTGCATACGAAAATATTCTAAAAAAATTCTCATGCAGAAAGTTGTTGGGAATTAAGTTATGTCAAAATTTCCTTTCAAGGGCAAATTAAAATAAAATATACCTAGATTTGCAAATACCAAATGTTCACAAGTTGGAACCAAGTAAAAAATTTTATCAAAAAATCAAATTAACACAGCTCAACTTGTTCAAAAAATAATAATCAATGAATCAGATAACGCCCGAAATGTTTCGAAATATTCGTTTATAAGTGGAGCAAAGATTTTATTATTGTATGAAAGCGGAGGGAAACCAATTTGAAAATTTAATAAAATAACATTCTTTCACTCATTGATATTTTGTCTTATTCTTTACGTAATGATTTTATTGTCATATCCAAACCAAAATTTAACTCGTATGTCGTAGTAATCAGAATTGAAAAAGCTTTAAAATGACGTGTCTTTGAGGGTATTTTACGCCTCTGCTTAACACGTTGACTGCGAGATAATCTCAATGTACTTTGTCCGTGACTGCGATACATATCTTCGGGGCTATGTAACAAAACATCTTCTGTGTGCGGTACATATCCCTGGGGATATGTAATTTTTTTTACATTTGACCCTATAAAATTAAAAATAACGCAATTATTGCTATAAACTTGCATGTATCCGTAACTATATATCCTAGGATGCTAACGTTTTCATTCGAAAAGAGTTTTGAAAAGAAAATAATAGAAAAATCATTATTTCTAAAAAGTACAGATTCTGCAACTTCCACAAGATACAGTAAAAATGTGATTATTGAGATTCGCATATTTTTTATGAGTATGTACTCATACCCCCCGAGGTATGTACCACAGTCAACGTGTTAAGTAGTAGCTTCCAAGACACCAAAACTTACGGCATTACATGTCACCCTTGAAAAGACAATCGACATGTCTCAGATATTTGTTATTTTTTTAATTCCAATATTTGCCAGATGGGAAGTTTCAACTGGAGTACCCTGTATATATTTTTAATTAGAAAAATGTTATTGATGTGATTATATTCACACCACGGGCATTAAATGATTGTTTTATGCCTTTAATATATAGCTATTATTTTTATCAGTTGTCATTTGTTTTTTGTCGTGTATGAAAGTAGTAGTTTAAACTAAAAACAAATTAAATGTCCAGGTCAAGTTCTATTTTCTCCTCCACCGCTGGCCTCGTAACTCGGCCCGACGGCGACGCGACGGTTCTTGTTGGAAACTCGTTAGCGCGCGATGGCAGCGTTAAGTCTTTTTGCCCGCCCGCAGCATCACCATTATTGCAGTGCGTTTCCTTAATTATATTCTAATAACGCGAGTTTTACATAATTAGGGGATGGCTGCGTTTGATGGCGCTCCTGCGGCCGCCCCGGTCCCATTTGCAATTCATCCTGGGTCGTTATCGTCCCATTTGGTGCGTGTGCTCAAATTTTTTGCGCGGGCCATTAAAGCGAGTTCTATCGCAGTGACGGAGAAGCGACGGAACATTTCACATTTCAGTTTAGGCTGTGGTTTCAGGAATAAAATATACAGTGATGAATATTTCATCCTTAACCTAAGACGGTGGTCACACGAGCAGAACCTTGTAATAAATTAGTCCAAGTAATATCGAAATATTATATTTACTAAAAAAACAAGTAAACGTTATATACAGGGTGATTCATTAGCAATGGGAAAGTCGAAAGCTGAAGATACTACACGTAAAATGGTGACCATTGGCGTAACCATGCCTTATTCGAAAGTTGATAGTTTCGGAAATACAGGGTGTTGAAAGTTAAAATTTTAATTCGTTTTTTTTGCGATTATTCTGAAAATATGTAGGTTAGGAACTTGGAAATTTGTGAAACTATATTTTTTTAAGCGGCGAACAAGATGTGTGTTGCAATTTCAGCGTTGCTCATAGAGGGCGCCACTTACGACCAATTTTACCGAAAATTTAGTTAATAACTTTTTACCCTGTATGTCTAACATGAAACTTGATTCAAAACCTGAAAGAGCAATCATTTTTCCATTAATTGTGTATTCTTGTTTCATTTCGGTATCTCGATCCGTTTTCGAGAAAAATCGATTTAACGAACACTATGTTTTGATAATACGAGAAATTAAAAGCGAAACAAACCAAGTGTTTCTTCGTGTTATTACAACAATTAACAATAAAACAAATGAAATTCGTAATAATGATTTAAAGTCAGTGTTCGAAGAATCCACCGTTGACATTTACACACTTTACACAACGTTTTCTGAGAGATCTTCGAGTTTGAAACAACATATTGGGATTGCGTTTGACTTCGTTGGCAGCGATTTGTATTCTTTGCCACAACTCTTCACACGAACCAATAGATTCTTCCAAATAGAAAAATGAAGAGGATTGAAGTCCGGACTTCTGGGTGGCCAAGTAAAAATGCTTCCACGGCTTGAAGAAGTTCCACTTTATTTAAGAAGAGACATGTGGTTCATGCACGACGGAGCTCCACCGCATTTTTCTTGGCCAGTGCGTGCATATTTAGATGCAGTTTTTCCAAATCGCTGGATTGGCCATGTAAGCATTTTTGCTTGGCCATCCAGAAGTCCGGACTTCAATCCTCTTGATTTTTCTATTTGGTCTCGAATGAAAGATATAGTTTACAAAGAATCTATTGGCTCGTGTGAAGAGTTGTGGCAAAGAATACAAATCGCTGCCAACGAAGTCAAACGCAATCCCAATATGTTGTTTCAAACTCGAAGATCTCTCAGAAAACGTTGTGTAAAGTGTGTAAATGTCAACGGTGGATTCTTCGAACACTGACTTTAAATCATTATTACGAATTTCATTTGTTTTATTGTTAATTGTTGTAATAACACGAAGAAACACTTGGTTTGTTTCGCTTTTAATTTCTCGTATTATCAAAACATAGTGTTCGTTAAATCTATTTTTCTCGAAAACGGATCGAGATACCGAAATGAAACAAGAGTACATAATTAATGGAAAAATTAGTGCTCTTTCAAGTTTCATGTTAGACACAAAGTTATTAACTAAATATTCGGTAAAATTAGTCGTAAGTGGCGCCCTCTATGAGCAACGCTGAAATTGCAACACCCTTCTTATTCGTCGCTTAAAAAAATATAGCTTCACAAATTTTCAAATTCATATCCTACATATTTTCAGAATAATCACAAAAAAAACGATTTAAAATTTTAACTTTTAACGCCCTGTATTTCCGAAACTATCAACTTTCGGATAAGACATGTTTGCGCCAATGGTCACCATTTCACGTGTAGTATCTTCAGCTTTCGATTTTCCCATTGTTAATGAATCACCCTGTATATTAGAAAGTCTAACGTACTGACCGCGTAACTAGCGCACTCTGAAAACCGAATTGTCGTATTCTAAGTTCCGAACGGATTTCAAATTTTTGCTCAACTTTCCAATTGATGTTATTAAGTATATTTGCCCCGTCCATTTATTCGAAGAACGAGTCATTTTACAGATATTATTTTAAAACTACCATTGGGTATATAGTTTAAAATAAATATGAAAGAGGCAGAAACGGATACTTACGACATTTGGGTCATAAATAAGCATACAAAAAAACCGTGACTTTAGCAATTTTGTTTGTACTTCTTTTTCGAGCGTGAAATTAGCAAACACATGTCAAATGTCAGTTCAGTTCTTGGGTCACAAATAAGTACGAAGGAAGCACTAATTAGTGACGTAAAAGATTTCGTTTATGCCTCATTTTTGCATGTGGAATTAGCAAACTCCTCAGTCACAAGTTTAAGTGTCTATGACTGCAACTTTTGGGGCACAAAGAAGCGCAAACGAAGTAGTGATTTGTGCTTCAAAGTGTCTTCTAACTTCACTGCTGAAGAGTCGTAACAAAATAAACAAAAAGGTTTTAATAGTTGTCATATTTGCAGCTTGTCTAGCAATGTTCAGCTTGTCTAAGTTTGCAGATGCTAAACACATGAAAATTGTCAATCAATAATCGTCACCGCCACGGTGTGAGTGTACCATACTTATCACACGGATGTACAACACAGCTTTCGATGTACGACCGGCTTCAGCGTCTATGTGAATCGAGGCTTATAATTTCTTCTTAGGTGTCGTTTAAGTAAACCAAATAAATAAATCGTATGGCAATATGTCAATAGTATATTATGGATACTATAAACCTATAAAATATCATACATAATATAGACCGGGAGATATTAGACTGAAGTTCGACGACGTCTTTCTCGTTCATGCCTCTGAGAGTACCGAAAGGTAACCGAGAGATAAGTACAATAAACTAAATTTAAAAGATGGACTGCGGGACACCTTTGTGAAAATTCAATTTTCCATTTCAAAAAAATAATGTGTACGGCGACGTATTTCTCACTTATGCCATGTTCGTAAGTTGAAGAGAAGTATCGATTTTATCACAAAATTTTTTTGGCATAAGTGTCGCAAGGGACCTAAAAATGGAAAACTTTGTAAGAAAATGTGGAAAAACATCTTTATTTGTCTACCAATTTCTCATTAATGCCAATTAGAAATATGACATTATTATATTCGAAAAGCTCATAAAAAACATTGGCATAAGTCCTACTAAGGACTAAAGAAAATAGGGCTTTGGAAAAGCTGCGGAAAATTTTTCGTTTTGGTCAACGTTTTTCTCGTGAATAAATTAAAGCTTATTGCAAAGAAAAAAATGAAAGTATTCATTTTTTTTAAAGGGCATAAGTCCCTGGTGAGGACTATATGCTAAAAATTTTTTGAAAAGTTGTAGGAAAATTCATGAAAATTTTTACGTCTTTCTCGCTTATGCCATTTTGCATGCACGTAGGAAACTACATTATAAAGTCATATAAATGTAGGCATAAGTCCACATTGGATTTTCATGTTGTAAATTAATTTGAATTTTAATACGAGTCAGGTCGACAAAGTAGAAAAATAATAGAAAATTGCCACAATTTTCTCGTTTATGCCGTTTCGTACACGAGTAGAAAATATTACTAAAAGCCATTTTCAAGAGTGGCATGAATGCCACAAGGTACCGTCGTATGTAAAAATTTTTAAAAAGTTTATTTCATCGCCTACGCAATTTTCGAAATACTTATACTTACTTGCATTTAGCGTATTTTTAATTTTTATAAATATAAGTAATTCATGTATTTAATGAAAGTTAATAATAAACTATTTCGGCTTAAGTCCCCACATATTAGAAATGATTTTTAATTATTCTTTGAGTCATGATCAGAAAAAGAAAAATTATATAATATTGCCACAAATTTCTCGTTTGTTCGTAAATGAGTAGAGTATTTTATCACAATAGACCATACGTATTTATGAACAATATATTTAAATTTTAAAAATTAAAAATATTATATAATTTGAATTAACCGCTTCAGTGCAAGGATGATCTACTTGAATTGAGCCGACTAAGGTAGAAGAAGAAGAAGAAGAAGAAGAAATAATTAAGCTAGAATACATAGGGAAGAAACTGATTTATAACTGATTTAATATCATGTATATTGAATTTTGTTTTTTGTTTCTGGTACTTTGTACCTTAATTACTTAATTTGTACTTTTATACATTTTATTTTTATATTAAAAGATTTATTTAAGTAATAGTAATTGAATTGAAAAACCGCTGCCAACTCAATTGTCAGAATGCTTCCTCAAAGACTTTGAATTACTAATTTTTAATTATAACTAACACAAACAATAACACTTAAAATAATACAAATTTTTATTAACTTAAAATTAAAGCATATCAAAAATAAAAAGTTTTTTCGGTTTTATGATTTTTTACATTTTCAAATTTCAAACAGTTTTATCTGCAGCTCTTGATGAAAACGGATCAAAATAAAGGCCTTACTACCAGCTTTATTATAAGTTATTAAGAATTATCGTAATAAAAAATAACATGTCGAAAAATCAAACTAAACCCAATATAAAGCTTTCTCTTTTTCATGAAATTTTTTTTATTTTAAATTTTTTATTCCCTTTTATAGTTAGAAATATTCATTTTTTATATAGATATCTTCTCCGACACTTGCATTATTTATCATACATTTTTTAAATTAATTTAAGTATATCGAAAATTGCGCAGGCGAGGAAATAACCGCAATTTGTAATTTTTGACAACTTTTTAAAAAATTTTACATACGACGGTACCTTGTGGCATTCATGCCACTCTTGAAAGTGGCTTTTAATAATATTTTCTACTCGTGTACAAAACGGCATAAACGAGAAAATTGTGGCAATTTTCTATAATTTTTCTACTTTGTCGACCTGACTCATATTAAAATTCAAATTAATTTACAACATGAAAATCCAATGTGGACTTATGCCTACATTTATATGACTTTATAATGTAGTTTCCTACGTGCATGCAAAATGGCATAAGCGAGAAAGACGTAAAAATTTTCATGAATTTTCCTACAACTTTGAGACTTATGCCTTCATATTGAACCCATAGAGGAGTGATGCCTACTTGACACAGTACATTATTTATAGTAAGTATCATAAATTTTCAACGGCATAAATGAGAAAGTTATAGAATGAAAATAAAAATTTTCCGCAGCTTTTCCAAAGCTCTATTTTCTTTAGTCCTTAGTAGGACTTATGCCAATGTTTTTTATGAGCTTTTCGAATATAATAATGTCATATTTCTAATTGGCATTAATGAGAAATTGGTAGACAAATAAAGATGTTTTTCCACATTTTCTTACAAAGTTTTCCATTTTTAGGTCCCTTGCGACACTTATGCCAAAAAAATTTTGTGATAAAATCGATACTTCTCTTCAACTTACGAACATGGCATAAGTGAGAAATACGTCGCTGTACACATTATTTTTTTGAAAAGGAAAATTGAATTTTCACAAAGGTGTCCCGCAGCCCATCTTTTAAATTTAGTTTATTGTACTTATCTCTCGGTTACCTTTCAGTACTCTCAGAGGCATAAACGAGAAAGACGTCGGCGAACTTCAGTCTAATATCTCCTGGTCTAATAGTACTAGATATTAAAAATTAAATTACTGTTTAGGATTGAATATTTTGAAACATGCTAATATGAAATGTTTTTTTTTTTTTTTCATTCAAAGTACTGTTTTCAAATATAGGATATTAAAAGACCTCCTACATGTCCAATTTGAAAATGTTATACTTAACTATAAATCATTTTCACTTGATATTTTTGACTGCTGAAAATAGAAGGAAAATAGAATATAATTCTAATTCATTTTAAACCTTTCGCTAGGTTTCTATAGATTTTGATATCTTTGACGCCAGAGGATGATACAAACACATATTTTAAACATCCATCAAATAACTATCCTTTTAAGTTACACAAAAGTAAATAAATATAGCAGTACACCTACAATGGAAATTCCAATTATAAATAACAATTCGCTGCCCTCTGGATTAACAGGCGACAGCTAATATCTAGAGCTCGCGACTCGGTCGGGTGACCATAGACGTTGCATCGGCCTTTCGCTACAGCGCATCGTACGAAACCGGTAATAACGGCAGTTATTGGCTTCGCGTTTGCTTCGTGTATAGTCGAGGAAATAAAGCACTAAAAACGACCTTACCTCTGAAGTCTGTGCAGTAAGATTGAATTGTGATGCGATTTTTTGCATTCGATTCGTTAGAGCGTCCAGAAAGTTTGTTACCCTATGTGATCAATGAGAAATGAAAATTGCATCGGTGCATAAGAAAAATGCATTTTTAAAATTGCATCTCGAAGAGTTAAAAAATGAAAAATTTATAACTTGGAAAATATTGACGGAAATGAGTTCAATTTTGCTACACGGGGGTTTTTGGGGTCGCTGAACACGAATATTACGACGGCAACGGTCTCCGAGGTACCTAGTGCCCATGGTGACCGGTTTCCACGTTGCCTCCTGGATTTTTTGGAATTTCGTTATAAACATAGCTGAAACTCGTTACCTCGGGGTTTTTGAGGTCGCTCAACACGAATATCACTACGGTAACGGTCCTCGAGGTACCTAGTACCCAGGATGGCTGGTTTCTGTGACAACTATTTTATTCTTAATTATTTTTTATTATAAAAATACATTTATTCATTACAAAAAATACATGTTTTCAAAAAAATATTATACCTTATATCTTTACAATTTTAATTTTTCTTATTTCACGTGTGCGCTATAACTTGGAGCGTATCCGTGTATACTAGTATGCGTAAGAAAATATATATGAGTATATATGTAAGAGTAAAACGTGGAAGCAGCGGCCAGCGATCGCAGTTCTAAAACTTCATCAATGCTCCCAACTGTATTAAAAGCGCCAAATTAAAAAAAAATGTTTCGGATAATTTATTTAGATATTCGATAAAGCTTATGAAGATGACATCGCTACCTCGGAGACCATTACCGTTGTGATATTCGTGTTGAGCAGTCCTAAAAACCCCGAGCTAACGAGTTTCGGCTAAGTTTATAACGAATTTCCACAAAACTCCAGGAGATGACATGGACCGGCTACCCTGGGCACTAGGTACCTCGGAGACCGTTACCGTCGTGAGATTCGTGTTCAGCGACCTCAAAAACCCCGAGGTAACGAGTTTCGGCTAAGTTTATAACGAATTTCCACAAAACTCCTGGAAACAAAGTGGAAACCGGCCACCCTGGGCACTAGATATCTCTGAGACCGTTGCCGTCGTGATATTCGTGTTCAGCGACCCCAAAAACCTCCCGAGTAGCAAATTTGAACTCATTTCCGTCAATATTTTCCGAGTTATACATTTTTCATATTTTAACTCTTCGAGATGCAATTTTAAAAATGCGCCATTTTTATGCACCGACGCAATTTTCATTTCTCATTGAACACATAGGGTCACAAACTTTCTGGACGCTCTAACGAATCGAATGCAAAAAAACCGCATCACGATCCATCTTACTAGACAGATTTCGGAGGTTCAGTGCTTCATTTCCTTGACTAGTATACGTGTTTTAATATTCTATTAATGTCAAACGCGCCAAGAGATAAAAACGGCCTGAAAAAGTACACAAATTTATTTATTTTTATTTATACCTGGTACCTGTTTATTTATTTGTTTACGACGAACAAGACTATGACTAGCCGACGAAAACCCCGAGCTCTACTGATGTCTTGCCTATTTATCGGGAACGGAGGTACGTAAGTATCTTTTTTTGGTTATTTAGACTGATATTGAAATATTTTCTTAAATATAGATAAAATATTTATATAATTGTTGATCAAGAGCGAAACATCTTAAAAAAATAGTTATTGTTTTATTTATAAAGAATTAAGTTTCAAGAAGTACCAATTTCTTATATTACCTAATCAATAACATATTAGAACTGGTTTTGTTATCTGTTTTTGATGTTTATTTCACAGCTTACTTTGTCTATATTAATATGGGCATACTTTGTCTGTAACAATATGGGCATTTATTAATAAAATTTTAAAAATTCGTATTTTTTATATAAAATTTGTCACATACCCATTTAAAAAAGTGCTAATAGGTATAATTTTTTTTAATTTTGGCGCTAAAAAAAATTGCGGTTGATTTTGATTAGCAAAATGACGAGATTTTACCCGAAAGTTTTGTTTTTTGGGTTGTATCTTAATAAAAAAAATGATCAAAATCGATTAACAAATATATTTTTATCAGGGTGTTCAGATTTGAAATGGGTTACTTTGTACATTCTTAGAAATCGTAGCAAAATTGTTGTTCTGCTTCTACAAGAATGGATTTTGAATCACTATGTATAAACTACAGCAAGTAGATTGAAACAACGGTAACTTGTATTTACTGCGCACGTAATAAAAGTATCACATCATAAATATAAGAGCGAGATTCCATGGGCATTCGAACGTCGGTGGTTATTTTTAACGGACGTGACAGCATGGGCAGGGCCGGATTGGGAATTTTTTTCGGCCCGAGTTTGATTTTTTATATCGGACCATTAGTGGCTTTGTAATGGCGCCGCAGGCGAAAATTTTCAAAATTTTCAAGGTCACGCTTTATCCTGGCACCTTAAAATTTCAATAAATAGTCCATTTGTACAAATATATAGACTTACACAAGGATAATTTTTGGAAAAAGCATTAGAGAGAGATCATTTATCGGATAAAAGCGGATTTTTAAGTAAACCCTGCCCACTAATAGCAAATAAAAACGAAAAAAAAAACACTTAAAGAAATTATTAACGTGTTAATAAGCAGTTATGCCATAAAAATTTCAAGAAACAAACAAAGATTAAACTAAAAGAAACAACCTAAATACTAAATAAAATTGATTCAATACAAAAATTTTTAAGGCTGGAACTTCTCTGAGCAACCTCATCAATAATTTCATTATTTTCTAAATCTATAAGAATATCCTTTTCTACAGACATAAATAGAAACGCCTCTAAGTGCTCTTGCGACAAGCAATTTCTTAATCTATTTAAAATATATTTTAATTTGGAGAACGTTGTCTCGCATCTGACTTGGGTACATGAAAGTGTCAACAGATACTTATATAACCAATATAAGTTGGAGTATGCCAACGTATGTAGCCTATACTTTATCAGCACCGAAAAACAGCAAATAACGCAGTTTTGGCAAGTTCTCGTGCATTCAATTTTTGAATTTTGACCTTGATTATTATTATACTATTTGATTATATTAAAAACTTAAAGAGTGGTATACACTGGAGCTAACCGGCCCCCGGAGTGACCGGCCCACCGAGTTTTACTCGGTAACTCGCCGGCCCAATCCGGGCCTGAGCATGGGGTTTTCGCAGCAGCTCCCGTCAAATTGCGCGTGAGGCATCGGAGTTTCCGACCCGCACCGCCGAAAGTTACGAGGACGAGGCGGTAATCGCGATCGCCGGTCTACATAATCTGGATAAGTATATTTATTAATAGGCCGCAGCACTACGAAATATAAATTAGCAGAGGGGGTGCCTGCCTTGTGTGATTTTCTATGTGTCAGCGACACGTGACCAGAATATTGAGGAATTTGAGATCAGCTATGTCGACGAAAAAACAGAAAACTATATACAGGGTGTCCCGAAATTAATGCAACAAAATTTGGTCACAGATTCTTAAGATTATTAAGATTATTAGATTAAGATTATTTTTCCCAAGTGGCCCCCTCTTTCGGAGTTACAGCCCCCTGATAACCGCCCTTAAGAATAGTATTTTTTTATATCTTAGAACCCTGTTGTGCGAGAATCAGTAAATTTGGTACACAAGGGTTTTATGACATGTGGAATCTGATAGTGGTGGGGCACCCCCTTAAGACCCTTTTTCGTGGCTCTCCCTTGTCTTTGGAGCCAAAAAGATTTGGTCGCATATTTGAATTACTTAAAAATTATTCCGTCCGCTAGAAAGCCACTGAATTTAGAAACTTTTTTTTCGTAAAACGCAATATTTTCGAGAAAAATGGCAAAATGTGATCGAATACATATCGTGATTGGTATGAAATTCTAATTAAATTTAACGACATAATTATTTAGACAAACGCTTTTAACAAAAATAGGTAATGCAATTAAATTAATTATTGATATCGAATGGTTAATTTCACCAATAGGGAATTCACGTTCATTAAAGCTTGGAACACACTATTGACGCGTAAAGTGATGAGTTAGCCTGAATCCTCATGCATCCATGTCCGGGATATGCATACGTGAAATTTGATTCCGCATGGAACGTCAGTGATACGGATCCATTCTTATTTTGGCTTGAGCATTGCATCCATTTGAATATTTTTTTTTATGTTTACGAAAATAATGTGTTAAAAAGTATTACGGATCATCACCTCATTTTTATTTTTAATTAAAAATACAAATAAACAGCTAAACGTAAACAAACCGGTTTGATAGGATACGTAATACGTACAAAGTTGAAATTAACAAGCTAGTACATTTACTTCTACAACTTCATTTATGTTGTTTTCTCTGTTTTTCAATTAACACAAAGGACCATGTTATCCCAAATTATCATACAGTCTTCTGAATATAGGTAGATTAGGTTGTAGACGATCGAAATATTATTCGAAGTATCGCCATGCAGCTCAAACGGAGTTTTTCACTCAATATCACGCCTTTGCTCGTTTGAATAATTAATTGTCTTTGGCAATTGAAACGACTTTTAAGAAAGAAAAGTAACTGTCAAATAATGCTACAATAACTAAAAGCGTTTCATTAAACATTTCGATTATTTTCAAAGCCATCTACGTCAGCGAGCAATTGAAAACTTAAAAACGGCTGTCATTTTTCAAAATAACAATACCAAATATTCTATCGTTGGAAAGCAAAAAAGAAGACATTTTTTCTGGCTCATAACTAACTATGGTTTACATTGAAAATTAAAGTGTACACGAACAATTTGATCACAAAACTGCAAAAACCTGAAACTTTGTAATTTAATTTTTGTAAAGTAAATAGCAACAGAGCTATACGTATCTGTAGGACTTGGCCGAATCCAGATTTTTCCAAATATTTAGTCAGCCATGACGTTTCTTCAAAAAATAAATGTAACATTTAATAAGGATCATAAAACTGCACAACTTTCCTCATTTAAGCTTTTTTGTATCTCTGCTACTTAATTAATTACACCGAAAATGTGCAGGACGATACACTTACGAAGAAACACACCTTCATAACTGCAAAACAGTATGGATCATTTACAAAAAACTGTTGTTAAAGCTTCCAATTCTAATATGATTTCTTAATCCCAAAATTATATATAAAACAAATTACTATTGACATCTGTAGAAACAACTTTGTTGTCATTTTAAGCAGTTTATCTAGGTAATCAAATAATATAATCGACTAATCGACATTTATGACATTTTTATGGTAGTGAAATTAATGTGCTTCTTTAACATAAGTATCTGATGATTCAAAATATAGTTATGTTTCTAATATACAAGGTGCCCCTGAAAAGCATGTACTAGCAAGCCACTCTCTAGATTCTCGGGATCAAAATGTGACGATACAGGCCAACTTACCCAATTACAGAAGTTAACGCCTGCCCGCCGAGATATAGTCCTCTCAACGTGGTAGATCGAATCAACGTTTTTTGATATTTTAAAATATTGTATATTATCTTTTGAGGATACTCACACTCTTGACAACCCCATAACTTTTGTATCTACTATAGCTACCTAATTTACGTATTATAAAAGAAAATGTTCTTATGAAGATTGTCTCTTGTAAAATATAATTATAATATGAATTACGAATAAAATTTCATTATAATATTTGGAGGAACGGTTCTACCTATTAAAATATGAAAAAGTATACATGAACATACTTTCTAAACTGCTCCCTAAGAACACCAAATTCTCTTATGTTGCGATGAATATTAAAAAACACCAAGGAGTGAGGCTGCTGTCTATCGAGAAACCATCTATATCTTTTATAATCTCTCATTGCTCCTTTAGCATTTCCATTGCAATATCCATACAAAAATTGGATGTCATCATTGGTAAAGGGCATTTTGGTACATTAATAATAAAGTAAGTTTTTTAACTTACTTTATTATATTATAACAATATATTATAACAATTACGTACTCATTTATCTACTTATGTATTATCAATAAATACAAAGTTCACGCCGATTTTTTTATAATGAGTTTAAACCCCTTTTTTGTTTTTTAATTGAAAACACAGCCCCACAAAAAAGTATCCGATACTTTTTTTTGTGGGGCTGTGAAATTAATGATAAGTGAAAAATTAAATTTTACTTTAATTTTACTTAGTATTGTACCTTATAAGATCTTTTTAAAGGGTTTAAGATGTGGGAATGGATTTTAACTGTCAAACCCTACAATGGTCCATATTATACAGGGTGTCCGGTAACTACGGGGGAAAAAATAAAGCGTTATATAGAGCAGGTCAAACGAGTGCTAGTACTTCATATAAACTTTTTACCTAGGTGCCATGGTTGAGGAGTTATTGTCACTCAAAGTAAGAAGTTGAAAAATTTCTAAAGGGTTACTTTGATTAACTTGAAATTTGGGGGATGAAAGCAACTCATTCAAATGTACCTTTGTACATTTAAAATTGAATCAAATATTTTTTATAATTCAAGGACGGTCGAAATTATGTTCTAAAATTTACGCACACGTTGTACGTTACTTTTTGTTAAGCTTTTTTAGTAATGTTTCTTATACTTCAAAATAATGTTTAAAATATCTGCGAAAATTATTTTTTCCAATTTAAATACATCTCAAAATTGAAATAACCCACAAACATTATACGACATTTTAAACGGTTAGATCGGAAAGCTTTTTTCACAGCTGTAGCTGCATCGAAAATAGTTAGACAAATATGGCTTTAGAATAATAGTTTACTAAACCACTTATCGATCTTGGCAGTTTTGTAGAAATAAAACATCTCTATTAAGTACACTGAACCTATTGCGGCTACCGCAAGGGAATAATATTCGTATGTTTTATTAATCGCACAAAAGCTTCATTTATTATTAGTTCCCTTTATTCAAAGCAACTTGAAATGAACACGCGAGCGCTCGCTGACAAAAAAATTGTGGCTCTCCATGCGCTAGTCCCCCTTTCGAGCGTTACTTTGAATTCACCTTTTTGTGACAAAAATAAATTCGCATGATTAATTCCTGGAATAACCACGTTGTATAGGGTGAAGTGAATTCTCTAGAATTACAACAGCACTTTCGAAGATTTTAGAAGTTTCTAAAAAGCAAGCAAGAGTGATTTGTTGCAACACACACTTCGGGTTAATAAGAGAACAGTCTAAGGGTCGTATTACACTATGCTAAAATTAGAACTAATTTCAGTAATTAATTAAGAACTTTTTAATCTTGCATTGTTGCAGTTTCTGTATGATTCTATGTAGGATTAAAAAGTTTTCAATTAATTACTGAAATTAGTTCTAACTTTAGCATAGTGCCATATGACCCTAAACAAGCAAAAATTGAGTAACTTTGAAAAATTATCGATTCTATCCTTAGTAATTATTATACATTTACATAAAAAATAAAACTCTAGTGGATAACTAGCAACTGGATAATAATTGAATAAACTTTTAAATAAGATACCACAGAAAGATATTCGTAAAAAGTAGAAAATAATTTAATTTTTTGTTAGAAAATATGCTGTACCTATTTAAGATAATATCGTAACCCTACTCTTCTCTCAGTAGTTCACCAGAATCATCGCGAACTTGATGCTGGTTGCTCAATTCCTCTAGCTCAATCTCAGTGACACTTTGTATTACGGTTTTCAACTGAGCTTTTTTTCAATGTTTTGTGCACTTTTGTGTTTTAACACTTTTTGTGTCTTTTCACTATTTTTGGATTTGGCTAAAAATCACTTAGATTGGGCTAAAGAGCACTTTTGTGTCAACTACAGGCTCATAGTTAATCCAGAGCGATTTGAACAATAAATTGATGGTATAGGTCTGGGCCTAAGCTCGCAACAATTTCAAAATATGTTGTTATTGATTATAAAATATTTACTTGACAATGTATGGTTCCAGAATACAGGGTGTTAAAAAAAGAATGTAAAATATTTAAGGAGGTAATAGTATGAACCAAAATAAGCAGAAAAGTCTCAATAAACATGGGTCCGCAAAGTAACGGTTGCGGAGATATGGAATGTTTTATGTTTTTTAGCCCCTTTTTTTATTTTGCAAAAACGTTGTGTATTTTCTTATAATAGTTGGTTGATGTTTAGTGAAATAAACAGTACGTATTTGACAGTTGTTCTCAGTGCACAAGTTTTCTTTCGCTATGGCTGGTTACTCTAACGCAGAATTAACAGACATGCATTTCATGTATGGTCGTGCTAATGGGAACGCCACCGAAGCGCGACGTCTTTATGTTGACGCTTATCCAAATCGCCAGATTCCTTCACAACGCATGTTTGGAAGAATTCACCAAAGATTGCGTGATACCGGTTCCTTGAGCAAACAGTGCCATTTATCCGGAAGACCAAGGTCGGTATCCACTCCTAGAGCAGAAGAAGAAATTCTAGCACTGGTAGAGCAGAATCCAGGTACGAGTGTGCGGAGAATATCAGCCGAGGTAGGAATTAGTGGTCCTCTTGTTTGGAGAATCCTTCACGAGCAACTGCTTTATCCATACCATGTGCAACGAGTACAGGCCTTAAATCCAATAAATGATCATCAAGCACGTTTGGTTTTTTGCCGCTGGTTTCTACGTCATGATGCTGAAGACCCTCGTTTTCTTGCAAACATTCTTTTTACTGATGAGGCCGGGTTCACAAGAAATGGAGTGTTTAATTTTCACAATACGCATATTTGGGCCGACGAAAATCCTCATGCTCTAATAGAATCTGGACATCAGGCACGTTTTTCATTAAACATTTGGATGGGTATTGTAGGTGACAGGTTTCTAGGTCCTGTTGTTTTACCAAACCGATTAACAGGCGCTGCTTACCTCAACTTTCTGCAGAACACACTGTATGAGTTTTTGGAAGACATTCCTTTGAATCAGAGGCAACAAATGTGGTTCCAGCATGATGGTGCTCCAGCTCATTTTTCCATGGCCGTTAGAGAGCATTTACACCAAACTTTTCCACATAGATGGGTAGGAAGGGCCGGACCTGTTTTATGGCCTCCAAGATCGCCTGATCTGAACCCTCTAGATTTCTTTGTTTGGGGATATTTGAAGACATTAGTGTATGGTACTCCTGTAAATAGCCTGGAAGAGCTGCAGCTACGGATTAATTAAAAGTGTCAAGAAATCCAAACCAAGGAGGGTGTTTTCGAAAGAGTTCGAATATCGTTGAGACGAAGATGTCGTGCCTGCTTGGAAATGGACGGAGGGCACTTTGAACATCTTCTGTAACTTTGTTTTTTGTTTGTTAAAAGTTTCCTTTGTCGGTTTATTCCTAATAAAATAAAATGTTTGAAAATCGAATAGTGGTCCATATCTCCGCAACCGTTACTTTGCGGACCCATGTTTATTAAGACTTTTCTGCTTATTTTGGTTCATACTATTACCTCCTGAAATATTTTACACTCTTTTTTTAAAACCCTGTATATAGTTAAACAGATACATACAATACAGTACTAATGAATATTTAAGATCGTACTTTGTACTAACCAGGAACGTTACTACCAAGAAAAACCAGAGTCTACGTTAGAACCCATTTCGGCACGACTGCGCTAAGTCGTGGTACGGTTTCTTACATCCGAAGTCTGACTGAAATCTTAGATTTATGCAATGGAGCTTGGTCTCGTGTCCCAGACCGAATTTCGTGGCATTCCATACGTGTCTTGGAAAAATTCTGAAACTAAGTCGCTTTTTTTTGGAGATCTCCAGATGAGTGCAATAAGATGGTGACCGTGGTTTCATATTCATCTGCGTTATCGCCAGTGCTGTTACGTATGCTTTCAAGCCTGCACAATCTCTCCCCACGCTATTGTTTGTTTTTTTAGAGGAAATAACCAGGTTCTGCTCATCTGAAAATATATTCTTCACGATTCATATCGACTTCCACTACTTTCCGTCTCACAAAATTGTCTTCGAAATTTACTGTAAATCCTTCATTTAACACATGTTGGGCAAGGGCTGATTTCTCAAGCTGGTTGAGACTTAAAGCCTTAGCTTCCTCCTTGTAATAACCGATCGTTGTCATAACTAATAATACACGTGGTATGCGCATTTCTTAGGGAAGAACAGAGGGTAAAGCTGGTCTTTCACTGGCCTTAACTCTTATTGGACTATGTGTAAGGATGAACCTTATACCTACTCTGTTATTTTATGAAGGCAGAATACGAAGATAACTTAATCGGGTTTGTCACATTTTGTGGACGTCTAGGATTGATGATTTGTTTGGCATCCCCTTATTTATGTAAAAGTCCAGTGAGATGTTCCAGTTCAAAGTCCAAATGTTCCGGGTCCGATAGAACCTTAGGTCTGATAACTAATGTTTTGATTATAGTTCCTTTTATACAGATTATTGGTCCGAGTTCGCTTGTAAAAACCATTGTCTAAGGAATAGTACTTTAAATATCACCATGGGACATGAAAGCCTTAAAGTTACTTTGAAGGTTAGGTTTAGAAAAGCTGCATATGAAATTAGAAATAATAATTTTCAAATAAAATAATTTTTAAGAAAAAAAACTGTTGTGTATGCAATCTGATGGCAGACACCAAAGCTAACACCCAAAGTGTATTGATGTTTGATTAAAATTGTAGTCCACTGGAAAGAGATAATGTAATGTTATGTAATTAACTATGTGGTATAAGAAAATGGAAAATAGAAACATTTTGTGAGTAATTCCTTTTCATAAAGGTTTCGTTTTAACAAAGTATACAGAAATAAAATCATAGTCATAAAATGTGCGCTTTAAGGGAAGAGCTAATTTTTCTCCACGTACCTATTTACTAAACTAATATTATTAGCAACACATTGTTTTTAATAAATGTAGGAATTACTGTGGCCGTTTATTGAACTATTTAAAAAGTATTGTTTCTTTTTAAATTTGAAGATCTTTATTTTTTATTTGGTGCATTTTTGTACGAAGGTTTATATAAACTTTTTACTTATTATGGTCTGAGGAATGCCCAGTTAAACTCGGTGCTTTGCTCATAGGGTACCGTGTTTACAGGTGTAAAAATTTATCTGTGGCTTCTTCTGATTAAAGCAAAAGCTTTTAATCAGATGTATTTCACCACCAACAAATGTTACGAACTTTCAACAAAAAAATTTCGATCCGTTTTTATAATTTTAGCGTATAGTCGGAAATAAATATAGGCTAATTTTTTACCAAAAACATAGAAATCGCCAAGAATACTCGCAACAGTCTTTGATTTTTTTTGCTATATTTTTTATTTTGGGAAAATGCACGTGATTTGTGGAACGTCAGTGAATATGTTTTTTGTAGAAGATATATTTGTTGTGTAGTCGTGTTAAGGTATATTTCGCTAATTGCTTTGCTTTAGCCAGATAAAGTTATAATTACCTACCTACATATTATTTTAAATAAAAAATATTTTAAAATTATTCATATCCGGCAATTGGAGTTATTTAAACACATATATTTAAATGTTTTGCTATTTAATAAAATTTTCACGAAACAAATTCGATACCAGTTTTTTGTGTGTGTTTCCACTTTAAATAGGTATAGTTCTTCCGAAGTCAGTTGAACATGCATAAAAAAAACGAGCAATCAAATTTAATGAGTTTCATGGGCGTCCCTAAAAAAGTTTTCTGCTAAAGGTAGAAAATTATAATAATTTGTATATAATGTGTAGAAAATTTCTATTATATGCTCATCTGACCAACAACATATTTTAATTATTTATGTCCTCAGACAATTTTATTATATTGATGGTAAATTTCATTTTGTTCCGTTTCAAAGGGTGCCTATAATAAATTAAAATTATCTGAATCACACCAAATTCCGCATTACTGCAATGCACTGCTAGGCGACTAGTCGACAACTGAATTCTATGACGCAATGGACCAGAGAAACAGTGCGCATTGCTCTTTGCCCGCATGCTCATTCTTCAACTGAGCATATACATTTCTACCACCTGCACTTTTCGTTCGACCAGATCTGTATGTGGGTATGGCTAAATAAATGTGGGAACAAGTTTTTCAAATATTTCAATGCCGAGTTGCTGCTCAGCGACCGAGCCTGGTACATGTATACCTATGTATGTATACCTTGAAGATATTGGTTCTTCAATTGACTTCGGAAAAACTATATGTAGTTTTATTACTGTACTTTCTGTAAACCAATGAACCAAACCGACAAGTTGTCCCGAAAGTAACCCATAATATCTACGACTAAAAGTAAAAAATAAATAAATTTGCCTGAACATATGCATAGAAATGCTTCATGAGGGAGATCGAGACAAAACAATAATTTGAAAATGAATATTAATAACTGTTAGAATCTTGTGGTTAAAAAATATTTAAATTTTTGGCAGAGGTATCTCACACTGATAGTGTTGTAGACAGATATTGCTTAATGTTTTATACTTATGCAGACCTTTTAACTGTTTGACAGGAGAGTTGAAAAATTTACATAATTTTACAATGAAACGGTAGGTACTCGTATCATTTAAACAGATTACGTATACCGTTTTGGATAATGACTGATGATTATATTGTTCGCTAAAGACATGAAGAACACAATCCATACACGATATCCATTGAAAACAATTGACATACTCTTTATTTGACAAGAAGATAAAGGTTTTCACAAGTGATTATTAGATAAGAATAATTTTCATTATTAACATGTAGCAATTTATAAATATGTACTAAAGTGTTTGAGAACGAAAATTATAATTTAATATTCTGCACAATTAATTCAAAAGAGTGATCCACAAGTTCGTTGAAAATTGAACTATGTCCGCCAAACATACCAAAATAATATTTTTATTATGGGAAGTATGGGAAAAATTATCTTGTAGAGTAAAATTTCGTAATGTGATATTAGAACATCGAAAATGATATTTTTGCCTTTATCTATTTAGGAATCTTTCCACCTGTGAAAAAAATTTAAAAAGTAATGAGATAAATCCTTTCACCAAATAGGTCAGCAGGAGTTATTTTTATGGAAATAACCAAAAAAGAAGCATAAAAATGAAAATGAAAAAGTACAAATCATTATACATTGTGCGCTTCAATAAACTGTTGACGCTTCGAAAATTAATCTGCTTGCCTTTTCAGAACTGATTTTAACTTAGATTTGACAGTATAATTAATTTATTTATTTATTTATATAATTATTTATATATTTTTTATTTTACTCTCAAGTGGAGCAACCCATTATAATTCATCTTTTTATTGTAAAATATCTTAAATTTCAATTTTTTAAGTGATATAGTCCGCAAACAAAGAATTGCGAATAAAATTAAAAATACACTTACTCGTATTTTTATGACCATTAAATTTAAATATTAATAGCAATATCCGATGAAATTGTTGTATCTTGACTATTTCCGAATATTTCTGGAAAAAAATAAATACAAACGGCTGTAAAATACCTTTATGAAGCACTTGTCTGTCCTGGCTATTTTTGTAATATTTTGTCTAGAAAGCACTGGTAAAATATTGCAAGCTAATTAGAGACAGCCTGTATATCTAAAACCGTCTTACTCAGTATTACCATCTTCACTTTAGGATTGAAAATTTTACACAAATAAACAAGGGCACATTTCGTTTTTGAATTCAACGCTTTCGAAACGTCGTGCTCTCCTCTGTTAGCAGCGCGCTTCTTCCCACGCGCTGCGAATAGCAGGAAAAATAAATTCAATCAAATTAATCAAACGAGCTTAATCGGCCGATAAATTTCCGATCGACATTAATTGCCGTATAAAAAGCCCCCCTAAATAGAAATACTTTTGCAAAATAAAATATATTGGCTATTTAACGTGCGGGACCTTTCGACAGATATGGGCTTTATTAGCTTTATTAATCATTAAAAACATCTCCCCGATCGAGATTGCCGGTGAAAGGACAAACAAAGCAATTTTATTGTGCCATAAAGGCCTCTAATTGCATTTTTGTTCGTTTTGTATGGGAACAGTTATACGGGATTCGTTTAATTTATTTACTGTATAACATCGAGCAGTACTTCGTTCAACGTAATTCTAAGAGTTAGTATTTTCAAGAACGGAAAAGTAAAGCCAAAAACGTATAAAAGAATGTATTGAACAGAGTGATGTGTTGAAAATTAACTATCTTGAAATTTAAAATATGAATACGATAACAGCGCATTGTTTATAAATGTTAAAAATGTCAACAGAATTAATTATAGTTTTTATTTATGATCTTTGTAATACAAATAACTAAATTCCTATTTTTTGTTCTAGGTTGCAATTAAAATAATGGATATTAATCAAATTAAGGAAGAGTATGTGATCAGAAACCTGTGTCGAGAAGCCAAAATCATGTCAAAATTGAACCACCCGTGTATAGCAGCGCTCTACCAAACTATGCAGGTAAGTCACACTCACAGCAATGATCTGGAATTTAGACTGAATTTAATTAACGTTAAGTGACCTGCTGATTCCATTTTAAGCTCATTATTTATATATTTAGTATAATCCCTACGACCAAGTAATAGATAATTCATAAACCTAAGATAGTATAGGCACTAGTCAATTAACATTTTGACAAAACTTAAAATAAGTGTAGATAATACATTATGATAAAAAAATCTTTGGTTACAGTCTCAATCTAAAATATATAACTTCATATTAGTCAGATGTTTAATTGTAAATATTGAATAGGTACAGATTTAATATAATAATAATATAAAACACACGCTTTAGTGCACTAAAAAGGTTTATATAATAGAGGGGTTGAAAGTGATATTTTAATAACGGTGGTTTTGTACATAAATTACACCAAAAAAGGGCAAACCCAAGAGAGCCATATAGTATTTCCGAAGGAATTCGATGCGCTGAACACGATCCTGTAGTCAAAATTCATTATTTCACAACAATTCTCGAAGAAAAGTGAAATTTTTTGTGAAATTGGGCCAAATATGGGTCAAATCCAATTTTTTTCCTAAATTTTGTCCAAATATATCATTTTCGCAGTAATTAAAGGCGCTGAACATGACGCCATTAGTAAAATTTACCAACGACCTCGATATTTCTCAAAAAATCCACTATTTGGGTGAAAACTGGCCAAAATACTATTAAAATTATATATTTGGCCAAAATTTAGGAAAAAATCAGATTTGACCCATACTTGGGACAGCTTTCACTCAAATAATGGATTTTCTGAGAAATATCGAAGTCATGGGTAAATTTTACTAGATGCATCGTGTTCAGCACCTCAAAATATTATGAAAATGATAATTTGGACAATATTTAGATAAAAATGAGTTTTGACCTATATTTAAGCCAGCATTTACCCAAATAATGGATTTTCCGAAAAATATCGAAGTCATGGATAAATTTTACTAAACGCGTCATGTTCAACACCTCAAAATACTACGAAAATGATATATTAGGACAAAATTTAGGAGAAAACCAGTTTTGACCCATATTTGGGCCAGTTTTCTGGGAAATATAGCTGTCATGGGTAAATTTTACTAATGGCATCCTGTTCAGCGCCTCAAAATAATACGGAAATTATATATTTGGACAAAATTTAGGAAAAAAATCAGTTTTGACTCATATTTCGACCAGTTTCACCTTAAAATTTCACTTTTCTCCGAAATTTGTCGTGAAATCATGAATTTTGATGTTTTTGATGTTCAGCGTGTCGAATTCCTTCGAAAATGATATGTGGCTCTCTTGGGTTTGAACTTATTTTGTGTGGCTATGTTATAGGAATACTAATGAATGTTTAATGTTAAAACAAGTTAAGTGGCATTTTAAAAACTTTTCAGGGAATGAAAAAAACGTTTAATTTTTCAAATTGATAGAAAATGTATGTTGTATTGCCTTTCTACATGCCTGAACTATATTAAAAACCTTTCACGAAAAAAAGAAGTATATATTTTTTAATTAAGGTTTCTAAATTGACATTGGAGAAATACACATGACTTCTTTCTGAAATAAACAAGAATTTTTAAATTTGAAATTTCTTTAAATATTAGTAACTAAGCTAACAAAACATATTTAGCTTTATTTTTTGTTCTTCTTGCCGTCTTAATCTTTTGGTGGGTGGTTTCGTAGATATGGTAAGATTCCTTATGTTTTTCGTCAACCCAGGTCAACCCAGCGTAATAGCGTTTTTAGGTGTTCAAGTTTGACAGCCCGTATAGGTAAGCCTTTGATACTTCGAAAGTGAGAACTGCACTTGAATTGTTTTTGCAATAAACGGCTCGAGTCGTACATCGAATTAAAGTATTTAGGTTATGTATAGTTTGATTCACTCTGCACTAAACGATGCATCTATATGTTAAACGTGTATTTCCGTCAAAAAAAAAACGTAAATGTCCGAAAATGTCACTTGGACTATTTTAACAATAAACGATTCTAATGTATAAACGCAACCATACAGCCATATAATGAAAACCAAAATGACATTTTTTGAGTTAAACTAATCATCAAAGTTTTGGGAGTAAATGATTTAAATACAATTAGATGCATTTAAATATAATCTAAACCAATATACAAATTTAATAATCATGGGCTGCATTCTATTAAAAGCATTAATCATTGGGTAAGTGAATATCATCTGCAAATATTACGTTATAATAGTTGTCAAAGTGTGGCAGGTCCTTTATAAAAAATAAAAACAATATTAGTCCCTAAACAGATCTTTAGGGGACTCAATGCCACTCTTTGCGACGGTCAAATGACTTGTTGCAGTCAACAAGAAGACAAAAATTCTTAGTCACATGGACTGTGAAAGTTTCTAAAAGATTCTGCAGTTGCAGTTCGAATTGAATAATGTATCTCTAGAACTGAAGTATTCATTCTTTAGTTGCGTTTGCATCACCCTGTACTATAACTGTAATATAGGCAACATGTGTTAGCAGATTTAATTCCAAGTTAGAGACGAAAAATATACAGGGAATTTAATGAAATACTTCCAAAGGTCACTTAAACTTCCACTAGTGAGCAGCTGATGTCCCCAACATTAATAATACAGGCAAGGGTTGTGCAGGAAATGGGGTAATCACACGCACGCACTGGTATTACCGCTATATGTATATTAAGGGACTAATTGCCTTACTATAAATAAATACTGCTGTTGCAAACTATGGAAACTATAATCAAGAAAATGGGAGTAAATATATCACGGTAAAGTAGTACCGATGTGGATCATTTGATATCACTAGGATATATTTTATAAAAAAAGGATACGTGTCTTTACATTAGTGGTATTGTTAAGTTCTTTATAGAGGCAAGCAACAACATCCCGGTCATTTTTTTTCATTGTTATTTTCATGCGATTAGTATAAAGAAACCGGTAAAAAAAATGAAAAAAATTATATATGTGGAGTCATAACAATTAATTCGAACTGTATTTTTTTAATTGCAAAACGATTCCCCAAATGTCCATTTGCAGAATATAAAACCATCAAAATTGTTGTAGTAAAGTAGACTGGGAATCACGTTTGATATTGTAGAATTTAACTTCAATGATAACTTTACAGCAACCCAGTTACAGTAGTAGTTTTAAGAACTGAAGCCTACTGATCGAACAACAGGATGCTGATTTTTCGAACAAAATCATTTTTTACGATGAGGCTCATTTTTATCTTAAAATTTTCCCATTCGGGGTTCAGAGTGATTGTTGAGAAACAAATACATTCACAATCGGACCATTCTTCTTCGAAAATGTGGCTGGTCAGGTAATAATAATTAATAGTGCTTGATATCAGGATATGATTATCCAATTTCGTGTGCCTAAATTGCAATTTATGGATGTCGACGAAAAGTCTACATCCTACAAGGTTTCAATAAGACGGTGCCACATGTTATACAGTCCGAGAAACAATTCAGTTACTGCATGAGTTAGTTCCTGGTCGTGTAATTTACCATTTTGGTAATCATAATTGGCCACCCGGATCATGCGATTCAATGCTGTTCGACTTTTTTCTTACAATTTTACAATTTTTAATTAAAAATCTATGTTTTCTATCAAAATTATTTCTTGCGTGAATTTTAGACACCCTTTATATCTTTTACAGTTTACGATATTCTTGTAGCTTCCCAATAAATCTTTGATTTTGCAAAAGACACTTGTGTGAACTACTACAAAGGAGGTCTCATCTCAAACTTCATCGACTCCTTGCATACGCCATGCCATTGACAATTACAACACGAAATAAAGAATTTAACAACATTTATAAAAGAAAATAATTTAAGTAACGTATTCCTTATAAATATTTATTGATCAACTCCACAATGTACGACGTCGTCACTATGCGCTTTCCTGCACGCATTGTAATCGATTTTAACGCCCTCTACACTACTGTTATCTCCAGAGCGAACGCACTAAATTCACCCCTTCATAGCACCGTACATCTTCCCCTCCATAAATGATTTCTACTATGACTACTCCATCCCTGGCCCTCATGTATTCATAATGAACACCTTCCGGGTGACTTACGATTCCAGTATCAGCAATTACGCATTCTGCGTGGAAGGCCGTTTTGGCCGCCGAAAGCCCCAAATTAGATAAACGCCACCCGCGGCGCTAACATATTAAGGTTTATATATGGTTTGCAGCGGAAACGCTTATTCATAATAATTAGCCATGCATTGTGGAGGCGTAGTTATTGCGTGCGTGCGATTACTGGAGGGTTGAGAAACTTTCAAGTTCGAGGGCCACGAACTTATGAAGTTTCAGCGGGTAATGCGGGAGAACTTGTTAATATATTGCGTGACTACTGGCTGTGGAAACACTCCACAACTCTTTGATGTTCTTAACCTCCACATGTAAACTAATTTGATAAATTTTGCAATAAAAAACACTATATTCTCTACTAGATTTGTATAATACAGAGTGAGCCAAATAACAAATAACGATTATAATTTAAAAATACGTTCATGGAAAAGTTAGATCTCAGTTTAGTGCTCATTAAAAGGAATTATATTAGTTGAGCCGAAAATCTATGAGGAATTTCCATACCCGGCATCAATTGTAAATTCATATTAAAAATTAATATTTATTGTGATTTCTAAAAACTAACCGAATTAACACTTGCCTATTAGAATTTAATAGTTGTATCTGTGCCAACCAGATTTTTTTTCTTTAAAAAATTTTTAGAAAAAAATGTTTAAAAAGTATCTGCTATTAATAAAATTGATTATTATGACCCTTGATGATATATCTGATGTTTTTTTCTTCAAAAAACTAACCTCAAAATTATTAATTCTAACCTAAAAGCCTTAAACGAAACTTACATTGGAAAAAGTTTGTTTACATGCCAAAAGTACGAAATAGATTCAATAGAACCCTACGTAACATATTATACCCAAACCATGAATTTGAATCTAAAAAACCTAACCTCAAAACCAACATTAACTAAGTTTACACTCACTAAATTAAGGATTAATAAAAAAAATGAAAAATATCTTTATTGTACAGAGATGCGATCAACAATTTTTGTTGTTTAACTCGAATTTTTCCAAATTTCAGGGTCTTTAGGTTATATTTTCAGATTTGACTAAAGGTTTTGGCGATCGTGATGATGAACACTCAACAAAAATACATATATACTTTTTATTAAAGAAAATAATGTTTTTTCACTCTAATGATTTGATTTGACAATCTTTTCAGTTTTGAGGTTAGGTTCTTGGGTTAGGGTGTCAGATTTGGGTACAGTATGGCACAAGGTGTGTGCTCTCGGAAAAACTGTTGATCGAATCTCTGTACAATAAAGATATTTTTAATTTTTTTTTATTAATCCTTAGTGAGTTTAAACTTAGTTAATGTTGGTTTTGAGGTTAGGTTTTATAGATTCAAATTCATGGTTTGGGTATACCATGTTACGTAGGGTTCTATTGAATATATTTCGTACTTTTAAGTAAATGTAAAAAAACTTTTTTTCCAATGTAAATTTCGTTTAAGGCTTTTAGGTTAGAATTAATAATTTTGAGGTTAGGTTTTTGAAAAAACCATCAGATATATCATCAAGGGTCATAATAATAAATTTTATTAATAGCAGATGCTTTTTAAACATTTTTTTCTACAACTGAACATCGAGTATTTCAAAATTTTTTCTTCGACATTGAGGTTGGGACGCTCCCTACGCATTAAAAAAAGGTTTTTTCGAAAAAACCTCACCGGAATATGAAAATTCAGATTACCACGAAATTATTTTAAAAAATCACGACGAGACGATGAAAAGTGGCGAGTGGCGACAATTTTGTCCAATATTTCCCACTATGTGACGTGATCTTTTCAGTGAAAGTATGCGATTTTGTGCAGTGTGGTTTTTATTTCGCGCAACGCAGCAAGCAACATGAGTCTCAAACAAGAAAACTACGTCGAAAATCATACCACTTCAAAAGACGACAGACTGAATCTTTTCTTATCTTTTTATGGACTACTCGCGCATTCTGCGACATCCTCAGTCAGAACGATTTCCGGGGAATCCGTTTTTCATCGTCTACTCACGCAGTATTCGGATATTACGCGTCATGTAGCTCCTTCTGCGGCTGTACGACACCAAACCGGGCACTACATCGAAACAACACCTGATCCCCCCGTTGCTGAAAAGCCGCGTAGATTAGCGCCAGACAAATTCCGCGCAGCGAAAAAGGAATTCGACGATATGCTGAAATTAGGTATCGCCCATCCTTCGAGCAGTGCGCGGGCGTCACCCTTACACCTCGTGCCAAAAAAGGGTGAAGAATGGCGACCATGTGGCGATTATCGCAGACTGAACGCACGAACGCGTCCAGACCTATATCCTGTGCGACATATTCAGGACTTTGCACAGTCACTTCGAGGTAGGAAATTATTTTCGACCATCGACCGGATTCGCGCATTTGACCAGATCCCCATCGCGGAAGACGACATTCCCAAGACGGCTATCACGTCGGAGTCACCACTTGAGGGTTGCTTTCGCTGTACAGCAAAAAAACGCTCTCTCAACGGTACAAATAAACTATTTTTATTGAAAACTAAGCTTGTCGATTGGAGTGTTTGCTGGAGAGTCGCTGTGTGGAGTCGGTCGTAGGTATATAAGTAAGCATCTGGTCGCCGGCGCCAGTCCGCCGTAGACCCTTCCTGGAACGCTGGTGCGTCCGGCGGCGTCCTGCTGGTGCTCCTGACGTAATGCCTAAAAATGGGTCACTTGCAGCATGTGTACCCACAACATGTTAACCGATTACTGCTGGTCATTAAAACGAGATTTACCATTGAAATCGAGAAAACGTAAAAGATATCCACTTCGCAGATCTTTTGACAGAAATAGCTCGATACCGCAATCGTGAATAGTAATCTCAATGCCATAATGGTGAGATATAGTGATTTCATGTGATTCATTAAGGCAAAAAACCGCTCTAAAAAAACTGTTCTTAGAAATCTCAATGGACACTGATTCACTGTGTAAATTAATGTACCTATATGAAGTATTAATGAACACATTGGTTTAAAACTTACTTAATTAGGCTTACTATTACCTACTAGAATGCTGTGATGTCAAAACAATTAACTCGAGAGTCACGGGCTCAGAGTAAAAGCTTTCTTTCTTTAATATTATTTGTTACTCAAATTTTAATACCCAAAAATGCTTAACTTGAGTGCTCTGAGTTTAGAACTTGAGAGTATTTAGTAGACCTGATCGTTTCAAACAGATTCCGAATTCGGATTCAGCGATCCCAAAAACGTATTGGTTTACTTTATTGCCAATTGATTCTCTATATTTGATCTTGAACTGACCTTAACCCAGACCAGATCGGGTCAAACGGACACCGGATTCGGATCTAGCGACCTTAAAACTTATTGATACCATTTTGTCTATCGGACCTTTTACTTTTTTTTGTGAGTCTGTGTTATCCATTCATTTGTTTAGACTTTAAGTAATTTCAGTCGTGGTACTTACAGTCTAATCATCCGATTACTTTACCAAAGTTGCATATGAGGGTGAATTTGTAAAATATCATAATATAAATATTATTAATTACCTACAGTGTTAAAGTTTTACTTTGAAATAGTTTTTCATTAATATCTGAGAACCGACATAAGATACCTGATTCAAATTTGGCATGCGCTAGTCAATTTCTCTTATAATTGCTAGACTTCGGGTAAAAAAAGATTCCATCGCTATGTTTGTATGAATTTTTTTTTTATTCAAGGAATGAACACATTTTTTAGTGCCGGTTTCTACCTTTGAATAAACTCATGTATCTACTGCAGAAAAATATTTTGTTACAATAAATTAATTTTTGAACATAAGCATAAACTTTTTACTTTTTTAGCAAATGGAATCATGTCTTTGTACTTGATTTAGCAATTTTAAAAGAAATCGGTAAGACATTTTTAGTGTGGAATTAACAGATAATTTAGAAATTTAGTTGTTTTTCCGAATAGATCCATGAGCGGGAAAAATACTTTCAACATTCACCCGTACATAACTTATGCACCTACAAGAAAAATATGATTTTCCTATACTTAGTAGTTCTTATTGATTCTTGTCATATTTTTATTAAAAACATTTAGTCTGCATCTTTTGGTATCAAATAAAAAGTTACTGATTTGCGGCTGATTTTGTCGAATTTCCTTCGTTTCTGACCAATTAATAGCTAAAGGTTAGAATTATACATTGTTTGCAGTGAATTCATAAAAAAACAAATCAATATAGCAAAAAGAGTTAGTATTGTCTTAAAGATTTTTTTGGAATCACAACCCTTCAACTTCAGTCCTGATTTTTTGTATTTTTAACAGTTTGGATGGTATTCATCAAAATGCTTGAAGTATTGTCCCCTTTTGTGGTTTAAGGGTTAGTTTTAAGTAAAACTTATGACTTCAAGTTTGGTGACTTAACCAACCTACATAGGTACTATAGGTACCATTGGTACCTTTTCTTCTACAAGAAAAAATTTAGAGGAAAACTAAAAAAAATAAAAAGCGTCAACCTGTAACTCAAAAACAAGGTGTTCGTTGGTATATGCTCTTATAATAATTTTTTCTTCTGGCAATAGAATCACAAGCATAATTTTGTTTGTGAAATATTTTAGTAGGGCTTATATGAAAAGATATAGGTACTCCTGAAAGAAATTGGTATAAGGTGCCTCACGGTGACGAATTCTTGAAGTTGTGATTTAATCATTTCAATCTCTACCCAATAACACTATTTTGTATATAACATGGAGCCAAAATAATCAGAGTGTTCTCTTAAAATATAAAAAGTTGAAAATAAATTTAACTTTGTAAGCATGATGCAAATCTTTCCTGAGAATACGATGTAGAAAGCTTCTTGAAATATCCAATTCTTGAACACAGTGCCTAATTGATGTTCCTGGATTCTCAGCAACACTCTCACGAACTGCTTCGATGTTTTGTGTTAAACGACTTATTGAAGGACGACCAAAGTGTTTAAGATCACTAATTGGTCCAGTTTCCCCTGAAATTTTCAATAATCTCTTGACAGTTAATGAAATTAACTGTCAAGAGACATGTTTTGTCTTACGACCATGTTTTGTACAAAAATTGTGAATTGTAACCGCAAAACCTTCATTATTTTTAAAATATTGCTCAATAATGAAAACGCGTTGTTCTTTCGTGTACGCACCATTTTTAATAGCCCTGAACTGTCAGCTTTCACGCTGTCGTTTTTTTTGATGGGCAATATTTTACCGAAATTTTCAGACACCCGATGGTAGGTATGACTCAAATTATAGCAAAGCTGCGTAATATTTGGCTAAAACTTTTCTTTTATCTTTTGGGATAACTAGCCTTAAGAAACTTTTTGAAACCCCTTGGCGAAAGCTCTAGACTGAACTCAGCAGTTCCATTTTATTCTTTGGTCTTTATTTCTTGTTTGTTGCAACTTTTACTTTTTTTCACCTAAGCTTTTCTTTGCTTCTTTTCTGTTAACACATGAAATGAAATATTTCAGTTAAATTTAAGGAGGTTATTCTTGGGTCTATTTTAAGAAAAAAACTTCATATGAACATATGTCCTAGAAGTCTTAACTTTTGAACTACAGGGTGCTAAAGTTTTATGGAAGAACATTTATTTTTTTATGATGACTTTGGTTACCCTAGATATTTTTTCAAATTTGGTACACGCCTTCTATTCATCGAGATGCATTTTCTGATGTACAAACAATTTTATTATTTCTGCCAGTGACGTTTTTACAGGTTTTGTATTGCTTATTTTTGAAGACAATTATGTTACGACACTGCTTTTTCTTAAAGTAAAAATAATTTTTGAAATGCTCATTCCTTTCTGAGCAAATGTGGTGTCTTGAGTTTTTTTCGTTTGACGTACGGTTTTTGCATAAAAAAATAAAATTCATTCATTTGCGTCTTATTGGACCACTTACGAGAAAAAAAAAAAGATTTATGTAACAATAATTTATTTAAGATAATAACTTTTATACGTTGAAATTATGAAATTACAGTAATCTACATACATTTTGAAATGATATCAATTAAATTACTAATTTTTTTGTTATGTACGTTTGCTAAAACAGCAAATATAATTATTTTAATATTAATTAATATAATTTTGTTATTAGTTTTATTTACAATTAGTAACTTATTTAACATACTAGTATTAGTCAATACTTAATAAGTCATGAAAAAAATTTTAATTTTTTTATACACAATAGAATGTTTTTTTAATCTCGGCGGTTCGCCCACATTGACATTAAACAGATATGGTAACTTTAAAATAACACCTCGTTAGATCATAGAGGCAATATATTTTTTCTAAATTATTTTTCTTTATATATTTGCTTTCTAACATCTCATTTAAAAAGATGACAACTTGCAATACTGATAAGTAAACAAAAAGTAATACGTACTATACACCCTGTATCCCTGTATCTTCCTAATGTCTAATAAACCCTTTTAGTAGTGACGCCACATACACCAAATAATAGGCAAATAAATTAAAATTATATCAATGTTACTGAGCATGATTAAAGATAATTTCATGGAAGTGAAGTAGCCTCGCAACAGGATATCATTTAAGAAAAGTTTGGTGTTGGTTGCTACTCTCAACCAATACCAAACTATAATAAACCAATTTAAGAAAAGAAACACTCGATAAACACAATGACCAAGCACAACACCAAGAAAAACAACAAAAATACTTAGTAGAACTAGAAAATGCCAAGATTAAACAAAACAAGGGAAAATACGGTAATGATGACAGCGATAACATATCAACAAGCATGCGCATTAGGAATAACACGGCTAATGTTAAATTTGTATTTTATTTAAATTTAGAAATATTCTTTTATATCGTTTTTTGTAAGTTTTAAGTACATTAGTGTATTTATTTTACCAAACACGTGTTGTTCTAAATACTTGAAAAAATAAATTAATTTGATGATGTTCATTTCTATAATATCTATGTAAATAGTACACAAGGTTCAGATTCGGTCTGTACCATTTCAACTATGACAATTTGTTGAGAGTTGCCTAAATATGTGACGTCACACTAAAAGGGTCTATTCCTACTAGAAAAATATATGGTTTATTGGTTACAAAATAGGTTTTATATGCAGCTTGACCTTAACTTATTGTCAAAACGTCAGCTCAGTTTGAGCGACAAGAGGTGCTAATAAAAAGCAAAATCAAGCAGCACTGACCATTGGTGACGCTAATAAACCAGCAGATCGTATAAGCAGCCAAAGCACTGAGCAATATTCGCCCGATGGCGGCAGCTGCCTGTGATGGGCCTTCATCGCCTTGTCCTTTGCCTCTGTGATCTTGTACTAAAAGATTATGTCTTTGTGAAAAACTGGACTATGAAACAAACATTTTTTGTATTTCTGGTTTCAAACGTAATTGGAGACTTTAATGCAAAAACTGTCAACTTTAATTTTTATTATTTACTCTATGAGTTAATTTATTAATATGATAGGATGTTTTGGATAAATATTAACGCACTTAAGTTAAAAATGGATTTATCTGGAACAAAGTTTAGCAGCGAAAATCGGATAAGTCTATAAACTGTTATCAGTACACAAACATATACAGTACGCTTTATGGAAATGCCTGAAGAATTGAAAAAAAAAAGATCGAAAGTGAGCAGATGAGGTTAAAATAATACTAGAACTTCATATAAATTTGCGATTTTATATAGCAGTGCGTACTCCGCCATTGTAAAGTAGTGTATAGTATGGCATTGTAACATACTACCAAAAAAGCATTCTTACGGTTTCTAAGAAGTAACTTCTATGTTCACCAAAGATAAATTAATGCATATAAAATAGAAAGATACTCTGTTTTTATTGTAAAATATCATACACGACACCAGCCTACTTGGTAAGGTGAATAGCTTTGTACTAAATATATCTTTGTATCCACATAGTTTGTTAAAGGAATGAAATTGGTATTTAATGACGATAATATCATTCCCTAATTTTTATATTATTCTAAAAGTCACTCCTTGAGGAATAGTAAAATTTAGTTTTGTAGTTATTTAGGAACAAAGGATTGCAAATTATTTTCTAAATCTACAGAGTTAGACACCTAACAATCCGTTCTACTTTCTTATTGTGTAATTCTAATTGATATATCATAAAATTATAATTTTGATTGCATCTTATTCCTATCTTAATGCCCTTTTTTCTAACAATTGTTGCCAACACTATAAATTTGCTTACAACATTAAAATGAAGATATATTTTGAGCTTCTTTACTTCGTAAGAGAGTATATGATGGAGCGACTGCATCTGGGTCTAATATATGTATTTCACGTTGATATAAGATTTTAGTTACGTGCTAGTCCATCTTATATACAGGGTGTTAACAAAAGTGATTAACAATTGGACATAGTCCTTTCCTTGCGTTCTAACATCAAAAAGACAACATCTGCACATCTTGTCAATTATTGAATTTATATTGTTTTCATGTGCATAGTTTAGAAATTATAAGTGAAAATAAGTTTTCTATTTCTAACTTCAGAGGCCAGTAACTTCGTAAATAAAGTTCGTTCCACGAAACTTTATATGAAGTGCTAATATTTTGATTTTACCTGCTCATTTCCAGTTTTCCAGTAATCTGCTGCAATACGCTCAAGTACAGAATTTTTTTCCCAAAATTATTTTGTTACCTATACCGTAAGGTAACATGATATTTACAAATTTTGGATGTTTCAAATTCGTTTCTAGCGACGTTGTAGTGTTTTAACAAATATGTTTAAAATTAAAGTAATATAACTGTACCCAAAAAAATCCATTTCTCCAAAGGCGGCGACAGAATTACTAGTGAAAGTTCAGAAAAATAAACTGCAAGCCAAGCTCAACGCCCCTCGCTGTGCACGTAGCTGCTGAAATGCGAATGGCACGCCGCCCAAAGTGCAAGTCAGTTCAAACTAATTCCGACTAACGGCTCAGGGTGTGTTTCCTCTAGGAACGGGCCAGCAAATATTTCACAGGTCTGAGCGGAATAGATTAGGGTTGAATTTACGCGAGAGTATGTGCGGCTGGCATTGACGGAGAGAGGCGTATACACCAGGGATGCAACTACGGGTGTAGGTTACTACCTACGGACTTATTTTACTTCATCTAGAAGATGCGGATTTTTTATTTCTCTTTTCTTTATTTTCTCTAATTAGAGAGAGTATTTTTACGACACATAATAATAAAAAACGACGTTTTTTACTACCATCCGTCAAATACCAACTTAGTGACCGTAACGTTCCCTGCAGCACATAAAATTTAACTTTTTCTAATCATGTATGTGAAAATGATCACTACTTAGGTGGCATATTTTCTCTCTAAAAGGGCAAATGACATATCAAATTTATGATTTTCTTAATTAAAAAAAAAACACTAATTTCCATAAGTCTGGTTATATTCAAATGGACATTTTTTGTTTATACTTAAAAATATTTATAAAACTACAATAAAATAATGCTTGACTTGGCAAGTATCATTTTCTAATAAAGAGTTTTCTGAAAAAGAATGCATAAGTTGCAATGGAGGCTACTGATTGTGAAACACAATAATAATTTTGCTATGAAATAGTTCATTCTAAATTAAATTGAATATAAAATTACATTTACATTTTTATCGTGAATAGTCATCACCAATACGGTTATATACAAATATTTACTCACAAAAAATCCGTAATTTGCATCTATATAAAAAACATATTTTTGTTCTAGTGCGTAAAGTAAATTGCACATTATATTAATTTTAAAAATATGTTTACATACAGGGTGTCCCACTGAGCTTAGGGAAAGTATAGGCCCTAGAACTTCGGGAAAAATGTTTTAATGAATAAATCAACCAAGACAAATCACTAGAAATAGTTTTCAAGTTCGTAGCTCGGCCACTAGGGGGCGCAATCTACATACCAAAACATAGAGTTGAATTTTGCTCAGAAATATTTCCTATTCAGTGCAAATAGTATAGTATAACTGGTACAAATAGTACGAATAAATATGGATAGCTGGATTCATTGCGCATAACTTTTGTTATTGATATTTTGTTCTATCTCTCAAGAGAAAGGGTCGGGGAAGCCTCTAATGTCTGATCAGAAAAATGCATTTTTTTAAGGATTGGCTCATCAAAAGCCATAGTGTTATACCTCGTTGCAAAGGTCTTTTAATGCTTTATCACGTAGTGAATACGTAATGTCGTTTACCTCAATATGGAAACCTGTAGATGGCATTACTTCAAAAGAATGCCGTTTTATGAATTTTTCTCTAAAATTTTTAATGCAATGCAGTAGTTTTCTTTACCTAAATGAATTCAGCACAAAAAATTGATGAATATAGTATAAGTTTGAAATTTTTAACAAAAGTGTTGTTTATTTATTGACGCTATTTATCCAAGTTTAGGTTGTTCCACGTTTTTCATAGGTTAGTTTGAAGAGCATAAAGATAGCTACAGTTTGACACCAAAAAAGGTTCGATATATTTTTTTGTTATCAAGTTATTCGCAAATTAGTGAGCAAAAAAATAAATAATGATAATCACAGCCCCACAAAAAAAAGTATCGGATCTGGTATTCAAACCCACGTATTTCCTTGTATTTTTTTCCGCTGAATCCGAATCTGCCTTCAGATTTGGCCCAACGGGTCTGAGTTCTCGAGAAAATTCAAAAAAGGTCGAAATTCACAAAAAACGTAATTTACGATAGACGAAAGTTATAAAAAATCAAATTATTCTACCAGCTCACTAGACGTATGATTTTTCTCTCGTTTAATTCCAATTTATCATCATAGAGTCGGACAAGCTGGTCCAAATTCATTCAAAAACAGAAAATAGATTAAAAACGCCATTTTCATGGCATAATTCGTGTTGCAGAGTTCTGGATCCATCTTTTTATCCACCCACCCATTTATGAATCCATACATCTCTGTCATCCACCTGTACCACCTATAAAACCCACCCATCCACCCATCTATCCATCTACTTTTTGTACTGAGAGACTGAGAGATGAGATAACAGCCTAGAAGATTGAGAATGCAATAAAACTTGTAGAATACTCTACAAACAGCGATTTTCCGTATTTTCGGGATGATTTTCGCGATTTAAAAAAAAACTGGAGGATGATAGAGCAATTTTGGCTCCGGATTCGGTTTTAGCTCGTCAAAATACATATAAACTAGTCTTATTGTGCTGGTTCCCACGTTTATCTCAACCTTCGGACCCGTGCTCAAGCGAGAATTTCAAGATTTTCCGTATTTTTGGGGTAGTTTTTCGCGATTTAAAAATAACTGGAGGGTGATGGAGCAATTTTGACTCCGGATTAGGTTTCAGTGCGTCAAAATACATAATAATAAGTGCGTCTAGTCTCTGGTATTTTCAACTTTTTTTTTGTGGGTCTGTGATAATTTATCTAATATCGTACCTCGTCGACTTTAGCGGGACACCCTGTATATATACACAAAATATGTTTGAAAATTGAAATTAAATTAATTTATAAGAGAATTCATGCAAATTAAGTTAGTTCACTATTTTAATTTGGAAAATTATACATTTGATATTATAATTTTTGTCTTAACAGCTGTTGAAATATTTATGACAACTATTCAAGCTATCCCGTGCATTTTCTACACGTTTTTATTACGAAACTGAACATAGGCTTAAAGTTAGCTGTTTTTAAGTCATTCGAGGGATTTTCATTTCTCATAACCAACTATTATCTACTTTGCTCTAGAATAGAGCAAACCTTACCCTTTAGGTAGTACACTAATCAAGAGTATTAAGATCTGGAAGCTTTGCGGGCCTTACAGCCTGGAGCTAGCTTTCCATTGCCGCGGTCGCCCGTCCATCACTGCCGATGGTGTTCTAGCATCCGTTATATGGTGAATGACAAATGGCAAATAAAATATTCGGTAAAGTTTTAGTTTTTTAGGATCTTAAATATGTCAGGTATTGGTTTTTAATCATCTGCTAGCGATCGCTACCTTCGACCATTCCCAATGGTATCATATTTTATAACTTTTTCCTTTTTTTAGGTTAGGCTTTTTATGGTGTATTTCTACATAGTAAATTTTAATTTTACACGAAAAAATGTACTTCTGTTTTGACTGTCCTAAAGTCAACGAGCTTCTACCCCCTAAACATACAGGGTGTCTAGAGATGAATAGGCCTCAAGGGTAGATTCCTTGGATAAACACCAGGAATAGAAGGTGATTGGCTTAGGGACATTGGTGTATTGGCTTAGGGACATTGGTGTATTTTCAGCTATTTTAATAATGGGATCGTTTTTAAATAAAATAAAATTATACATATTAATGTACGACGTAGACCTTTTTTGAAATATATCGAGTGTATTTTTTAACCTGAAACGCAAAAATTAAATTAATCTAAATTTAATCATTCCACGGTAAAAATACATTAGTGCTAAAATGAATACCTCTCCCCCTGCCCTTGTAGGCGGCGAGAGGGTAACTTTGAAATCTTAAATAAGAATCCCCATTTTTTATTGCAGATTCGAATTCTATGGCTAAAGATTTGTCTGAAACATTTTTTTCGAATCATAATAGATGATCATCTATTATGATTCGATAAGCCTGTTTCAAATCCGGAGTTTTTTAAGAACTGACTAGTAAAACTGAAAACAACTGGAATTGAATTAAAACGTTACTTTTATACACATCCAAATACAACAGCTTTCAAATAACACAATGACAATACAATAATGATAGCTTCTTTCAAACAACACAATTTTTGTTTAATATCTAAGGCCTACTATTATTGTTTTAGCTTCTTCTAGTTCCTGCCGACTGTAGATTATTTTCGTTATTTTTGCTGATTGTTCAAAAACGGCTACTTCAATAAGGAAATGCGACATAACATTTATTGTTTAGAATTTTTAAGGTTTGTCAAATTATGTTAAAAAAAATACGGTGTTGCCATTTAAAAAAATATCGTTTTTGTAGCTACTGGTGAAATCCGGCAACACCGGAAAGAATTATTTGTAAATTTTTCTTTATCAAGTTATTTCCTACAACTTTGCATCTGGAAGTACTAGTCTATCACTTCAAATAAAAAAGTTGCCCTATGTCAGGTTTTAAAAAAATAGCGCTGCATTTGTATACAACCTTAGCTATGAGTCTAGATATATTCTTTAGTTTCAGGACTCGACTTCATTTGATAGGAATTTTAGGAACATATTTGAAGTTATTTAAATGAAATAAAAATAGGAGAACTAATAGTAATATAAAGAAAATATAAATAAAATTAAGTAAATAGAACAAATTTTGAAAAATAATTAACTTTAATATAGTCTTATTATCAATACTTTTCACATGATCGCTGCAAATTTCATTTTTTCGTGTTCTTTTGTTATATTAATATTTATTAATTTAAATTCCAAGAAGGCCATTTGGAAACGTAAATGTAGAAATGGTGATATCTTTCTATGGTGGCTATTTTTACTTGTTGATATTGATCGGAGTTATGTTAGAGCAATAAATATAAGGACATTTCTTTCAAAGATTACAATACAGGGTGTCCCGAAATTAATGCAACAAAATTTGGTCATAGATACTTAAGACAAATTTAGGGGACCCGTATTTTTTATTTTTGCCTAGTGGCTCTTTCTTTTGGAGTTACAACCCCCTGAAGTCCGCCCCTAAGTTTTTTTATATTTCAGAACCCTGTTGTACGAGAATTACTAAATTTGGTACACAGGGGCTTATGATATGTGGAATCTGAATAGTGTTACGCATTTTGGCGAGGAACCCCCTTAAGACACTTTTCCGCGGGTCCCCTTGTCGTTGGAACCAAAAAAAATGTGGTCGCATATTTGAATTTCTTAAAAATTATTAGTCCGCTAGAAAACCATTTAATTTAGAAACTTTTTTGTCTCTTGATATTTTTTTCATAAAACACAATGTTTTTGACAAAAATGGCTAATATGTATTCGATAACATTTTGACATTTTGAAAAATTGTCTTAAGGGGGTTTCCCGCCAAAAAGCGTACTACTATCAGATTCCACATATCATAAAACCTCTGTGTACCAAATTTAATGATTCTAGTACAACAGGGATCTGAGATATAAAAAAAGAGCGGATTTCAGGGGGCTGTAATTCCGAAAGAGGAGGCCACTTGGCAAAAATAAAAAATACGAGTCCCCTAAATTTGTCTTAAGAATCTGTGACCAAATTTTGTTGCATTAATTTCGGGACACCCTGTATAACAATTTCAATACGTCGCATATGTTTTTAACACTATTGTAATGATATTAAAGCTAATTCAACAATTCTTTTCTAAAAAATCATATGAAATGAAGCCAAACAATTTGAATTTGTTTGATTTAATTAACTGTTATTATCTTTGCACAACGAATATGATCTCTTAAAATCGTTTGTTTATCCTTGTAGTTATTTTTCATCAAAATAACAAGCCATATTACTTTGGCCTTGAATGCTGCCATACTTCGTGGATATCCGTGGCCTCCGGCTTTTAATTACTTCTCAACTTCCCCATCGCCGTCGAGTCGACAGCCGATTGAATCGCAAACTTTCCTCCTAAGTAAATTTCTACGCTCACCTCGGAAGTTCCGGGTTGTACGTTTAAGTGTTTTCCGCGCTCCCTTAAAACGATTCGCCTGTCGGGCCTCTCCGACGACTTTAAAAATAGACGGGTATTTACAAGATGTCGGACAAATGAAAGAAAATAATGTGTTTACACGTCGACGAAGAAAGCAAAAGTTTCAAGGCCTGTGGGACATTTTCCGTTCTGCTGCTGACAGCATTTATTTGTCTTGTTTATTTGTCATCAAAGAATATTACAAAACAACAGAATTCAATAAAAAAAGTGGTTGTATTCTTGTAAAAGGCGAAATATTATAGGTAGCTAGATTTTGAGCTTTCTTTGCAATTTTGTAGCTCATTTCTCCTTTTCATTAAAGAACCAAGCTAAAGGGGGATACAGGGTATCCCGAAAATAAATTTTAACTACACATTTAACTTGTCAAGAGCAACAACTTTTGTTTAATAATCTTTCTTCGAAAATGTTATGGTTTTTAAGATAAAATATATTTTTTCAAATCATTGTTAATAATTTCATAAATTATTCGCATATACCACTTTGGTTTTTTTTAATCATAACCCCGGTAAGGTTAATTTAATGCATAAAACACCAGACAAAAATTTGAATTTTCGAAAATATTACTAGGCAAAAGTTGTTGCAGTTTTGGAATTTATTTCTGCGACACTGCATATGTTTTGAAAAAAATGCATTGTCAAATTAGGTATACCTACAACAGAACTTTTATTGATTTAGTACAATTATTATTTAGAAGATAGCTTTCCAAGAAACTCACAGTTTGAGAGGACAAAGGAATTTCAGATGCTATCAGAATAGTTTATTTTTATCAATTGAATTCATACGAATAGCACAACAATCAGGTGCCACCAAAAATGGATATGATTTATATAGCCGACCTTATACAGGGTGTTTCAGTTCGAGTGAATCAAACCACAAAAAGAACTCAATAAATAATTCAGAATTGCTTTATAAAGCAAGGGTCTAAGTCTCACCGTTCTCACTGTACAGGGTCGTATTGGTCGGTTGCTAAAATCATATTATTTACGAACTCGATTATTTATTGAGTTCTATTTGTGGTTAAAGATTGATTCACTCGAACTGAAACACCCTGTATATGAAATGGCTTTTCAAATTTGAATTTTTCAAAACAAACCTTATATTAAAATATAAATATGTATCCTCATTATAACTTTATTTATCAATGCTACCTACACCAGCATGTTGAAGATACAATGAAACTTATATGCGTATAATTTCAACAACAATTTAATTAACGATAGCTGTCGTATTACAAATTTATATTCATTGTAAACAATCCATTCGTAAGACTAATTCGTATGAGTAAATTGACATATGGGTACAATGCAACTACCGCATTAACAGTATGGGAAAGATTACTGTCCATCAAAATAACCTCACACTAAGTAACACAAAAAATAATTTATGTTGCAATTAAGTATTGAGAAAAAACGTGACTGTACATACATACAGAAAGAAATCGCTGACATCAGATAAAGAACTGTACTCTGCAACGGTGCAACCAGAAAGGGGCGGCATTACTTGGCTATCTCACATTTATCTCTCAAGAATTCCCTGCGTAAGTGTACCTGCCAGTGTTTTTGGTTATTGTCCAAGAATAAGGACTATTAATGGATTGGACGATTTAATTACACCGACAAATCACCCTTAATGCAGGAAAATATACTTAAATGTACAATGCGGCAATTAAATTAAATAAAAATATTTACATCAAGACTCTAAGACACAGGCACACACAAAAAAAATCCAAACCCAAGGGACCCACTTTGCATTTCCGAAGGAATTCGATGCGCTAAACACGATCCTGTAACCAAAATTCATAACTTCACTATAAATTTCGGAGGAAACTGAACTTTTTGAGTGAAAACCGGTCCAAATATGGGTCAAAACTGTTTTGTTCCTAAATTTAAATAAATATATCATTTTCCTAGTATTTTTAGGCATTGAATACTATAGGTACCATTGGTGAAATGTACCTCTGACCTTGACAATTCTCAGAAAATCCAAAATTGTGTTTTTTACATGCCTGAAAATTAAAAACTTCATCAGGCTAACTTTATCTGAATGATACGGTACATTCCTAAGTTTTAATCTGAAATACATCAAAAGTTACTTTGATGTATTGACTTTAATGACGTCTACAGGATAATTCAGTCATAATGTAATTAATTTTAACCACGTATTGAGTTACTCAACCTTACTTCTCATCACATTTTCTGACTGGAAACGCGCTGGAGGGTCACAAAACGTTCAAAGGTTGAAGCAAAACAGCTGATTTCCCCAATCGTTTTGAATTTTGCAATTGATTTCAAAATCAAAGTGCAGCGGATCTCAATTTTATTAACAAAGTGCTATGGGCGGATGAGTGTTGTTTTAGCCCTACTGGCCATTTACTACAAACTGAATAATTAATTGAACATAATAGGTACTAAATACTCATTCAGTTATAAAACATAATGAATTATAATGTAATAATCCAACATTCGAAAATTTTTATTATCGTTATACATTTGTTTTTGTTAACAACTAAATAATAACCTGTTAATATTTAAAATGTAAAAAATTATCTTATTCTTTTTACTCCTTGTCGTTCACTACGCATTTACGCAGTAAAAATTAGGTTAGTAATTGAATAATACGATAAGTCAAGATTCACTCTCGATAAACCTTTGTGGGTCAGCGGTCAGGAGCGGTCCGAAAAGTAGTTTAAATAATTATTTGAAAATATTGTTTCTTCAGCGTAAATATGCATTTTAATTTTTTTTATTGCGTATTCGTAATTTACTCATTTTTCCTACATTCCCTTAAAATTAATGACATTAATTAAAGCTTAGGAATGTACCATTCGAAAAATTTTGCCTGAAGTTAGTTTTTTCAATTACTTTTTTAATTTTCAGGTAAGTATGTAAAATGCACTAATTTTGGATTTTCTGACAAATATCGATGTCAGAGGTATATTTCACTAATGATATTGTGTTCAACCCCTCAAAATACTACGAAAATAATATTTATATTTGGATAAAATTTAGGAAAAAAACAGTTTTGACCCGTATTTGGGTGATCCAAATATCGGATTTTCTGAAACATATTGTGTCCATGGGTAAATTTTACTATACTTCGCGGTAGAAATTATGGAGAGTGATGCAGACATAATATAAAAACACTATTACTGTAAAGCGAATAAAATATAAAATGATTTTTATAAGGGTTCAATATTATTTGTCTCGTATTAAATGATGTGCCGCTCTCTATGCACATCGACTAAACGTCGATCTATCTTCTATCTCTTTCTATTGCACTTATAATACATATAGGGAAACACCTTTTTAGTGGGCGTAAGCAGACGTACGTAGTTTTGTTTTAGCCATCCATCGTTAGAAATGCCATAGAAAAATAAATTTATAATTTAAAAAAATGCAACCGGCAAATGTTAAAATCTAGTAATAATTAAAATGTCCTAACCCATGCGATGACATCGTTTTACGGAAAACACTTAAAATATAAAAACAAAATGTTGCTAAAATATTTTTGAAGTTTTCTTCATAAAACTTCTAAAAATAATTGATGTTATGTTTTATTATCTTTTTTATGTGCACTGAAAGAAATGGACTTATTAAACTGTTTATCTAGAATAGCGCATATTAAAACTTTTATAACCAATATTATATTATTATATATATAACTTTTATTAAAAAAAAAACAATCATCTCCATACTCATTATTCAATGAGTTTAACTGGAAGGTGCTTAATACACCTTATGCATCTATGAAATAAAGATTATAATGAATTACTTATACATTATTAGGTGTTATAAACTGTATGTTCCAATTGTATAGTAGGGAAGATTTGTTGTATAAAGACCAGTATCCGAATTTGTATATAACAATTGTATTAACAGAATTATTCGTTCTTATACTGAATATGTTTCCGTTTTTAACGTGTAAAACGCATCTTATAATGGTTAAGTGATCGTCACCTCTCGGTGCATAATCGGTTATGATCGTTGAGAGGTGACGATCACAGTC
>NW_019417102.1:363259-365970 GCF_000390285.2 Anoplophora glabripennis
TTTAACTCATACAGAGTATACAACAGTTTAATACATTTATTATTATAAAACTTATAACCAGTACTAGATGTTCTAATAACGATATGGAACACTTTAATAACAGTTATTGCTATTATTTCGTAAAGGGTATAAAAAACGTTGTATACTAGTTATACAATAATTTAATAAAGAATAAGGTTTATAGTCACTATACAACTGTGCTAGCAGTACGCGTTTTATATCCAATATTCACCTGTTTAACTGTCACATATAGTATACAATGGTCTTATAATGGCATATAGAATTCTAATAAAGAATAAAACGCATTTCTTTCAGTGTGGATTTTCGATCCCCTCACGTTTCACCCTCATTACTAGTCCAAGAACTAGCGATGAGCCACTCCCCATAATTTCGACCGCGAAGTATAATGGCATCGTGTTCAGCGTTCAAAATACTAGGAAAATGATATATTTGGACTGCAAGTTCAATGTATCGAATTTCTTCGGAGATGATATGTGGGTCTCTTGGGTTTGGACTTTTTTTTTGAATGCCTGTGTAACTGGAATTTTTCATTTATTCTAGATTACGCCGAAATATTACTTTATTATTTACGTGGAATCAGTGACATATTAGGAGACTGGTGTCCCTACAACAATTTTACTAATATTAACCAATTATATGGTTGTTGTTGCTGATTTTGACGAATTAACCAAACTTATCTGCGACATACACAGATGAAAAAAACATTTTCTGCAGTTTACGGTTAACAAGTGATTTCCATAGTTTCAACAACTTTTTCTCGGATCATACTAAACCTTACTAACGTTACCATTGCGCATCTGAAACTCGTGGACCTGAATTTAGTCAAGCTGTCAAATATGTACCGGTTTCAGTGTATCTACCTAATTAATATTGGTTTAAATTATCTAAAAATGAGATGAAAAGAAATCGCCATAGACAATGTAACTGTACTAAGCATAAAGATACACACGAGCAAACAATTGAACTTCCATGTTACAGAATTCGATCTCACTTCTGATATACGTAAGTGTCTGGTATTTCGAGCCGGATCCAGATCTGCAAAATATTTTATATAGCCGTGATTCATTTAATATTCATTCATTTTAATTCCTGCAAGGGGGTTGTCCCACGTCAATAAAATTTAATGTTCATTTGATATTCCCAAGTCGACTGAAATGCGATCATTCCCGTTTTACTACCGATAAAAGCAACTCACCGGTTATTCAATGCCGCGGTAAAGGCAGCGGGTACAATTCAAGCGATGGCGATCTCCGCCACTTCCGAAATCACTGCGTACCGGCGATGACGGCAATCAAGGCGACGCACTTTTATTGAGAGGTGTTTAACCGTCTCTGGTTTACGACGTCGTAACCGAAATTTGGGCGAGACCCTCCTTAAATTAAAGTAAAACCCCCGGTGGCGCTTTCGAGACAACATCTTGAATTATTTGAGCAGAAAATTTCTTGATGGATTTAATAAAATCCACAGCCTGTCATCCAATGTGATGTATGTGAATTCATTTGTCAAGTACTATCAATTCAGGAACTATTAAAACATAAAAAAAGAAGAATATGTTTTCCATGTTTTCCTGTGAACAATGGGCCTATCGTCTTTTGTTTTCGAGAAACAGGGTGTCAGATGGTACAAGTAAATACGAGCACCTAGTGGAAAAAATTAAAGGATAAAAAAAATCTAAATTTTCGGCGATTTTTCAAATGGCTGTATCTTTGATAAAAATGGTCGTATTGGAGTTAAAAAAAAAGCAATTTGAAGCTTGAGTTTCTAATTTTTGGATCTTGCAAAAAAAAAAATTTTTCAAGGAACTCGTATCGCGCAATCTTAATGAATATCATGAAAAAACAATTTTCGAAATTTTTTTCGATCTAATTTTTGGTGTACGGATTTGAAAAAAAAATTTTCCAACTGAACCACCTTATGGATTAGATAGGTTGTTCATTTAGTTTTTATCCTTAACATGACTGAAAAATCGTAAAAATAGGACTTTTAGGGGTCTTCTACAAAATCACGTGCCACATTGAGAATATTGGAAAAATGACTAATGTTAAGTGTGCCTTTTACAGGTCATTGTACCCCTAAAAGCCCTACAGAGTTTCAATTCGATCCATCAAGCTGTTTTTTTGTTTCATTCGATTAAATTTTTAAAAAAATTAAAGGATCACGTTTTTTTCCCTTTAAATGATCATAATCCGTAAAAAAATGAAAAAAAAAATTTTTCCTGATTTTTGTTTTTACATTCTTATTGCAGAAAGCGTTTGAAATTATGAAAAACAAAAAAAAAAATTGAAAATTTTTTGAAAAATTTTTTCGTTGGAGTCACTCCAGAAAATTTATCTCAGTAATCCCCAAGCATTTTCGACACGATTCCTCTACTTCATTTCGTGATTATGCTGACCGAATTTTAACTAAATTTAAAAAAGTTAATGCTTCTAACCGAGAAGACCCCTAAAAGTCCTATTTTTTACGATTTTTCAGTCATGTTAAGGATAAAAAATTTTTTTTTCTAGGACCTTGTAGATAATTCATTCAAGTTTCTGAAACCCACCGTCGATTTTCTGTGCAACCATTGGTTTCCGAGATATCGATGAGCAAAGAGAAAATGATCCATTTTCATTCAAAGTCCGATAGCTCAGCGAGAAATGGTCGTATCGAGACCAAAAAAAAAAAAGTTGAAGCTAAATGAACAACCTATC